>NC_057796.1:369688529-369969610 GCF_018294505.1 Triticum aestivum | reverse complement strand
GCTAGGGTTTCGGGAGGGAGTGGATAAGAGGGAGTGGGGGAGGAGTGGCCGGCTGGGCCTGGTGGGTTGGCCCAGTTGGGCCTGTGGTCAGCTGGGCCGAAGCCCGGGGGGGTTTCTCTTCTTTCTTTTTTTTTGTCTTTTGTATTTTCTTTCTTTTATTTATTTTCTCTTCTGTTTTAATTAAATTTAAAATATTTATGCATTTTATAAAACTGTGTCTTCTACACCATAATTATCTATGTAATATTTAATACAAACCGAACATTTTTATTTTAATGTTTGAAAACTTTTATTATTTACCAAATTTTGAATTTGAAATTTGGACCGGTTTTGATCTAACGATAGATTAGCAACAGTAACGGAGGTAACGTGGCACCATTAGCGTGGGATTGCTGTAGCTTAATTACCCGGGCGTCACAATTCTCCTCCTCTACAAGAAATCTCGTCCCGAGATTTAAGAGGGGGAGTAAGGGGGAAGGGATTTGGTCGCGAAATTCTAATGAGTCTTCTCGGTCTTGGTTGCTATTCTCAGAGAGTTCGATCCATTATGTTGATGTCTTCATTTCTCTGCTTCAGGTCATCATGCTGAAGTTGGCATCCTTTCTTTTGGAACTCAATCGTACTTACAAATGTATAAAGGGGGTATTCCGGGACAATGGACCTCTGCAAGGTTGACTATGTGGTAGCTAATATCGGGGAAGGTGGCGGAAAGTAACTATCGAACTGGAACTTTAAGAAGATATCGAGAGTAAAGTAAGGAGGTATCATGGGAAGTTTCAAGCAGGTAGGCAATCGTTCGATGCCTGAAACAAAGTGCAAAAGGGGTCCAGAGCAATGGGAATAAGTTTTGTGTCTGATACAAGAATTGATGATCTCACGGGAGGTGGCTCGTGAATTATATACGAGGCCACGCGCGAGGAACATCCTTGGGAACAGGGGGTGTACAGGAGAGTCAGGTTTCGATCCTGTGGAACTGTGGGTTATGGGCCCACCATGTGGATTAAAAGTAGGAGGAACGGTGACATCTTGCACAGTCATGATAGCAAGACATGTCAGAGGTTAGCCTGTCTATTATGTCGGCAACAACGTCGGTACCAAGGGCGAGGGACGAAGAGAACCATTTTCCTGCTCGTTGAAACGAGGCGGACCAGTAGGCAAAGTTCTCGTCCATCGGCGGTTACCGGAATGTCATCAACAAAAGTAACAGGGTCTTACTGACAGAATTGTACACCGAGGTGTTTACATAAGCAGGGAATATTAATGCTTAGATCATATAGATCACAAGAAAGGTTACACCAAACAATGGAAAGGAAAATATGTTTATCAGAGTAAACAGAACAATGGAAAGGAAAATGTGTTTAAGCACATATTTCAGGGATATATCCTTCCCCAAGGGCAAGCGGGGCATGATATCCGTGACAGGATATAATGTAGAAAACCATTTAGGTAAGGGGAGAGGAATTTCATGTCATTACCCAAACAACGGTGTTTGGATAATTGAGCAAGAAACATTTAGCATTGGGCTTCAAATGTTCTTGCTGAAAATCGGAGTACCACAGACATGCTTCGAGATAGCATTGACATGGTCATTAGGTAAAGATCAGGCTATGGATACACAAAGGATCCATCAGGAATAACTTATGGAATAAGTCTTACAATTTCCTCATGGAAGAATGACTAACCTTGGTAAAGAGGATACTATATCAATAGGTCATCCGGCCAGGTGTGCTAGGCATGACATCATCTTACCGGGTTATATAAAGACCAATGTTATAACTCTTGGAATTATGTTCCAACCATCATTTCTGACCAAGATTTAGATCAGATTGGTGTCAGGATACCTCAGACTCAGGATGCCTGAGAAGAAAGATGCAACACAAATTGTCGAGGTGACATTGTATGATTCTCGGGAATTAAACCATGGAAGCGAGTTCCGAAACAAGAGTTCATCATTAAATCAAGGAGAGGATGAGGGGGTGGCTGATGGACTCAGCGACAATTCCTCGAGATTTCCAAAAAGATGGATTTCCATAATCATGTGAACAAGGAGATAACATTTGTCAGATCAAATGGTATAATGATATATGCTCGAGGAAAACATACACAATTAAATATTGGTTGAAAGGTGCACCCGAAATATGGGCTGGATTGCACGACCAACATCGGAATGGTGATTCAATAATCAGTAGTCTAAGAATGAACGGCCGACCATTAACTTCAAAGCAATAGGGTTGCTAGAAGGGCAGGATCCAAACAGCACCGCTCACTCGTTGTTACCCCGGTTGGAATCAACACGAGGACCCAAGAAGGAATGGTGATGGTGAGAAGTACCACCATACCAAGATTTCTTAAGAGGTGGTGAAATTCTCACAACATTGAGGACAAAAGAGATGTTAATGTTCCAAGGTAAAGAACAACAATTGCTGGATAGCAAGGAACTTAAAGTTCATTCAAAACAAGACCAAGTCTGTGTTTGAAAGGAAGGCATGGATGTGGTCGATGATAACATAGATCATCAAGGGACAAGCATGGACTTTCTCATCATGAATTCAATTGATATCTCGGAAGAAGTTAAAATGTTGACGATGATCACGACACACTTGTCGAGAGGTTTCTTGAAGATGTAATCGATCGGCAATGACATCAAGTCAAAGGAATGGTGAAGCAAAAAATTATTGGAACCAAGGGTACAACACAAACTCCAAACCAAGATTGTTGTTGGAGGTGAAACGATAAGATGAGGAAGATCGACATAAGCTTAGCTCATCATCGAAAGTTGTGCTCCACGGTTAAGGACCAGGTAGCACAGTTAAAATTTAGCACGCTAATGATATAGCCGATCAGGCTAGGAATGACTTAAATGATTATTAAACTCATAAGCAACAAAAATTACTTAGAGTTATTGAATCAGAGTGTGGAATTGATTCACTTATCGGTGTCCTTGAGGGGTTCTAACAACTCAGAACCCGTTGGGAAAATGGAATCGGCAAGAATATTAGTTGATGAAGAACTCATAAGAAGTTAAGTAGTTCCTTGGCATTCTCGAGATACCAGGGGGGTAATACTCGACGACAGACCAAAGTAGAGGTTGGACGGGGGTATTGCTCTGCAGAGGACAAGTGCTTAAACTTGCACGAGAAATGGTATTTAAAGGAGAACATGGTCAGAACCACGATTGAAAAAGGCCAGATCCCAGATATAAGATGAACTTATACCAAGGGAATAATTAATTTTAAAAGAAGCTTCGATGAGAAGATCTACATCGTGTCCATGGGCATGAACACAAAGTTCAAGGTCGACTCCCACTTCCCCAATGCATATCCTTTCATTTACTTCTCGCGTTCGATGAAGTTGTAGTGTTGAAATTTTATATGGAAAAATACAAGAAGAGTATGACTCGTGAAAACTTTCGAGTTCACACATATTAAGGAAGGCATAGGTTCAAGCCATCGGGGCTTCTTAGAACATATACCACGAACTTCAGAAGTAAATAACACAAGCTCAAAAGTAGAGCATGGTTGACAAAGCAGAGGATACAATTTACTGAAGGCAATGTGTATTAAGGAAAGAACTTCTCGAGGTTTTTGCATACGAAAGATACTGTCGGATGATATTCCAACAAAGGATCCGACGGTCCATAGCGGAGCTGATGTGAGTATCGGCACACAACCAGAGGAAGAAACAATGTGAAGGCATTGGATTATAGAAGCAACTACCTAATTCAAAGCTCACATGTAAAGGAATTATAGTTTCCAAATCAAAGGATCAGAAGCAAATGCTCTGATTAAGGATGGATAACTTGAGTAAGCTTAGGGGTACAAACGACGACAATTTGATTGGTCGAGATCCAGCTCATGTTAAAAATGACGTCTGAGCCGGAAGGATGAATTCTAGGATATGATTGAGGATTGCGAGCATTCGCAACATATTGAATCAATGGACTCAAAATGATATTTTACAAAGGATGCCAATAAGATTGCCAGACTTATGGGATTAACCATAATGCAAGCAAGCAAGAATTCCAAGAGCAAGAGGATGCTCAGGATTTTTGGAAGATCGAATGGTATTTCGAAAACTTTTGTGAAACACATGAACAACTTGGAAAGAGCGGATACTCGATAAGCGTGAGGAATTATCCGTAAGGGTATTCATGAGGCAAGAACTGTATAGCAGTAAGCTCAAAGGATTCTTTGAACAACGGAGAGCGGTTCGGGTCATCTTATATTAACAAGATCAACTTGGAATAAAATTAAGAACGACGGGTGTAAGTATTTATCCATAGATCAATGGTAGGGAATTGCAAAAGCAACGAGCACAAAGTCTCGAGAACATCGGAGAATATTTGAGGGCACCTTGTAATAACAAGGGAAACTGGGGATGAAGGTATGAACGATAAAAGTATGTAGTTATCCATAAAGATTTATCGGTGGTAGGGATCGCAATGGCGAAGGGCACAAGGGTCTCGGGAAAGCATCAGAGAGTGTCTTCAGAATCTTCTGGTGCAGCAGGCGATCATTTGGCCGGAAGGGGCTCTCCGGGAGAAAGTATTTACGAGAACCTACAGTTAGTCTTTTTAGCAAAATCATTTAACCCAAATAGGAGAGAGTTCAGAGTCCTAGAGTAAAGGTCGAGGAATAAAAGATCCTACTACCACCCAATGGCGACGTGGGCCCGTACGACACACAGCCATGTTAGTAAAAGTTTTTCAATGACTAGACTCGACTTCGGCCAAGGAGTTTGGAAGGGGGGATTCCTACACACAGTCGGCTCTGATACGAACTTGTGACGCCCCCGATTTGACCGTACACTAATCATGCACACAAATGTGTACGATCAAGATCAGGGACTCACGGGAAGATATCACAACACAACTCTACAACATAAATAAGTCATAGAAGCATCATAATACAAGTCAGGGGCCTCGAGGGCTCGAATACAAGTGCTCGATCATAGACGAGTCAGCGGAAGCAACAATATCTGAGTACAGACATTAGTTAAACAAGTTTGCCTTAAGAAGGCTAGCACAAACTGGGATACAGATCGAACGAGGCGCAAGCCTCCTGCCTGGGATCCTCCTAACTACTCCTGGTCGTCGTCAGCGGGCTGCACGTAGTAGTAGGCACCTCCAGTGTCGTAGGAGTCGTCGTCGACGGTGGCGTCTGGCTCCTGGACTCCAGCATCTGGTTGCGACAACCATGTAGAAAGGAAAGCGGGAAAAGAGGGAGAGAAGCAACCGTGAGTACTCATCCAAAGTACTCGCAAGCAAGGAGCTACACTACATATGCATGGGTATATGTGTAAAGGGCCATAACAGTGGACTGAACTGCAGAATGCCAGAATAAGAGGGGGATAGCTAATCCTGTCGAAGACTATGCTTGTGGCCATCTCCATCTTGCAGCATGTAGAAGAGAGTAGATTGAAGTCCTCCAAGTAGCATCGCATAGCATAATCCTACCCGGCGATCCCCTCCTTGTCGCCCTGTTAGAGAGCGATCACCGGGTTGTATCTGGCACTTGGAAGGGTGTATTTTATTAAGTATCCGGTTCTAGTTGTCATAAGGTCAAGGTACAACTCGGGGTCGTCCTTTTACCGAGGGACACGACTATTCGAATAGATAAACTTCCCTGCAGGGGTGCAGCACATAACCCAACACGCTCAATCCCATTTGGACGGACACACTTTTCTGGGTCATGCCCGGCCTCGAAAGATCGACACGTCGCAGCCCCACCTAGGCTCAATAGAGAGGTCAGCACGCCGGTCTAAACCCTATGCGCGCAGGGGTCTGGGCCCGTCGCCCATTGCACACCTGCACGTTGCGTACGCGGCCGGAAGCAGACCTAGCCCCCTTAATACAAGCGCGAGCTTACGGTCCAATGCGGCGCGCGCCACTCAGTCGCTGACGTCAAGAAGAGCTTTGGCTGATACCACAACGTCGAGTGCCCATAACTGTCCCCGCGTAGTTGGTTAGTGCGTATAGACCAAATGGCCAGACTCATATCAAATACCAAGATCTCGTTAAGCGTGTAAAGTATCCGCGAACGCCGGCCAGGGCCAGGCCCACCTCTCTCCTAGGTGGTCTCAACCTGCCCTGTCGCTCCGCCATAAAGTAACAGTCGGGGGCCGTCAGGAACCCAGGCCCACCTCTACCGGGATGGAGCCACCTGTCCTTTCAGCCCCCTCATCAGAATCGCTTGCGGGTACTCAATGAGCCGACCCGACTTTAGTCACCACATGTGTCATGTATATAAAGTATATAGTATATACTCGTGATCACCTCCCGAAGTGATCACGGCCCAGTAGTATAGCATGACAGACGGACAAGAGTGTAGGGCCACTGATGGAACACTAGCATCATATACTAAGCAGTAGGATAGCAGGTAAGGGTAACAACTGTAGCAAAAATGACAGGCTATGCAACAGAATAGGATTAACCGAAATCAGTAACATGCTACACTACTCTAATGCAAGCAGTATAGAGAAGAATAGGCGATATCTGGTGATCAAGGGGGGGGCTTGCCTGGTTGCTTTGGCAAGGAGGGTTCGTCGTCGATGTAGTCGAGCCCAGGGGTACCGGCATCGGTCTCAAGGTCTACCGGAAAGAAGTAACGAAGGGGGAACACAATAAATAACAGAGCAATCGAAGCATCACATACCATAACATGACAAACGCGGTGCTAGATGTGCCCTAACGCGGTAGTAGGTGATATCGGCAAAGGGGGGAAACATCCGGGAAAGTATTACCGGTGTTTCGCGTTTTCGGACAGATGAACCGGAGGGGGAAAGTTGCGTGTTTGCTATGCTAGGGATGTGTGGCGGGCGAACGGGCTGCCAATCCGGATTCGTCTCGTCGTTCTGAGCAACTTTCATGTAGAAAGTATTTTCATCTGAGCTACGGTTTATTTTATATGATTTTCTAAAGTTTTAATTATGTTTAGAATTTATTTAATCATTTTAAATCAACATTATCCAGAATAGTGTATGCTGACGTCAGCATGACGTCGGCAGTCAACAGTGCGGTTGACTGGGTCAAAACTGACTTGTGGGTCCAGTGGGACCCACGTGTCATGGACTGTTCAATTAATTAACAGTAGTTAATTAGTTTAATTAGTTAATTAGGTTAACTAAACATAATTAATTAAGTTAATTATTTTAGTTAATTAATTAATTAATATATATTTTTATTTATTATCACTTTTATTAATTCCTCAAAAAAAATCGTTCTGGGAGGGGCGTGGGCCCCATGTGTCTGTGGCCTAGAGGGGCCTAACGGAGCGGGCGAAACGGGTGCGGGCGTGGGCGCCCGTGTGCGCCCGAGGCCACCAGGGGGCGGCGACGCCGGCCCCGGCAGAGGTCGACCGTGGTGCGGCCAGCACGCGGGCCGGGCGGCAGCGACGCGTCGACGTGCGTGGGGGCGAGCAGCGGAGGCGAGGGGAGGCGTGCACGGCCCAGTGGTGCAGGGCGAGGCCAAGGCAGGGGGTGAGCACGGCGGGAGGCCGTGGACGTGCAGCAGCGCGCAGGACAGCGTCGTGCGCGGCGCATCCGCGTGCACGACGAACGACGTGGGGAGGCAGAGAGCAGGAGGAGGAGGGTGCAGCTCACAAGGGGCCGGTCGGGAGGGCAGCGGGCTCGGGGTGGTCCGGCGAGGCAGATCGACGACGGGGGCGAGCGCGACGCGGACGAGGTGGCGCGGGTCGGGCGGCGCCGGCGAGGCGACGGGTGGACGACGATCCGAGGCAGGGGCACGGCGTCGAGGTGGCGGGGGCGTCCAGCGAGGCGGGGCGACGGGGAGAGTGGCGCCGTCGTCGGGGCCTCAGGCGGCGGTGGTGGGAGACGGGCGATGGGGAGGCAGTCCGGCGAGGGGGTTCGGGCGGCGGGTGACGGCGACCACAGCGGGGCGGCGTCGAGGCGCGATGGCGACCGGTGGGGATGGGGACGAGGAGGCGATTCGGCGACGGTGACGGGGCGGCGTTCATCGGGGTTGGCGTAGGGGTGGGAGGGCGTCGCGGCGAGGGCGGCCCGGCGTAGTGGCCGCAGGGCTCGGCGGCGGCGTTCGTGCCCCGTTCCAGACCGGATCGGGTGGGGAGAGGGAGAGGGCGAACGAGTGGGGGGAGAGTGGGGAGTGGGGTGCTAGGGTTTCGGGGGGAAAGTGGATAAGAGGGAGTGGGGGAGGAGTGGCCGGCTGGGCCTGGTGGGTTGGCCCAGTTGGGCCTGTGGTCAGCTGGGCCGAAGCCCGGGGGGGTTTCTCTTCTTTTTTTTTGTCTTTTGTCTTTTGTATTTTCTTTCTTTTATTTATTTTCTCTTCTGTTTTAATTAAATTTAAAATATTTATGCATTTTATAAAACTGTGTCTTCTACACCTTAATTATCTATGTAATATTTAGTACAAACCGAACATTTTTATTTTAATGTTTGAAAACTTTTATTATTTACCAAATTTTGAATTTGAAATTTGGACCGGTTTTGATCTAACGATAGATTAGCAACAGTAACGGAGGTAACGTGGCACCATTAGCGTGGGATTGCTGGAGCTTAATTACCCGGGCGTCACAGAAAGGGAACTTCAAGAAGAACGGTAAGCAAGTTGCCGCTCCCGTGAAGAAGCTCAAAGTTGGACCTAAGCCTGAAACGGAGTGCTTCTACTACAAAGGAAGTGGTCACTAGAAGCGGAACTGCCCCAAGTATTTGGCAGATAAGAAGGATGGTAAAGTGAACAAAGGTATATTTGATACTGGTTCGGTTGCTCATATTTATAACTCGAGACAGGAGCTATGGAATAAACGAAGATTGGCTAAGGACGAGGTGACGATGTGCGTCGGAAATGGTTCCAAGGTTGATGTGATCGCCGTCGGTGCGCTACCTCTACATCTACCTCCGGGATTATTTTTAGACCTCAATAATTTTTATTTGGTGCCAGTATTGAGCATGAACATTATATCTGGATCTTGTTTAATGCGAGACAGTTATTCATTTAAGTAAGAGAATAATAGTTGTTCTATTTATATGAGTAATATCTTTTATGGTCATGCACCCATGAGGAATGGTCTATTCTTATTGAATCTCGATCGTAGTGATACACATATTCATAATATTGATGCCAAAAGATGCAAAGTTGATAATGATAGTGCAACATACTTGTTGCAGTGCCGTTTAGGTCATATTGGTGTAAAGCGCATGAAGAAACTCCATGCGGATGGACTTTTGGAATCACTTGATTATGAATCATTTGATACTTGCGACCATGTACCATGGGCATGACGACTAAAACTCTGTTCTCTGGAACAATGGAGCGGGCTAATGACTTACTGGAAATAATACATACCGATCTATGCTGTCCAATGAGTGTTGAAACAAGCGGAGGGTATCGTTATTTTCTCACCTTCACAGATGATTTGAGTAGGTATGGGTATATCTACTTGATGAAACAAAAGTTTGAAACATTTGAAAAGTTCAAAGAATTTTAGAGTGAAATGGAGACTCATCGCAATAAGAAAATAAAGTTTCTACGATATGATCGCGGAGGCGAATATTTGAGTTACGAGTTTGGCCTTCATTTAAAACAATGTGGAATAATTTCACAACTCACGCCACCTGGAACACCACAGCATAATGGTGTGTCCTAACGTCGTAGTCGTACTCCATTAGATATGGTGCGTTCTATGATGTCTCTTACCAATTTGCCTTTATCATTTTGGGGTTTTGCATTAGAGACAACAACATTCACGTTAAATAGGGCACCATCTAAATCCTTTGAGACGACATCGCATGAACTATGGTTTGGAAAAAAACCAAAGCTGTCGTTTCTTAAAGTTTGGGGATGCGACACTTATGTCAAAAGGCTTCAACCTGATAAGCTCGAACCCAAGTCGGAGAAGTGCATCTTCATAGGATACCCTAAAGAAACTATTGGGTACACCTTCTACCATAGATCCGAAGGCAAGATCTTTGTTGCTAAGAAGGTGTCCTTTCTAGAGAAGGAGTTTCTCTTGAAAGAACTGAGTGGGAGGAAAGTAGAACTTGATGAGGTAATTGTACCTTATCTCGAATTAGAAAGTAGCACATCAGAGAAAACCATTCCTGTGATGACTAAACCAACTAGAGAGGAAGCTATTGATGATGATCATGAAACTTCATATCAAGTTACTACTGAACTTCGTAGGTCGACCAGAACACGTTCCGCACCAGAGTGGTACGGTAATAGTGTCCTGGAAGTCATGTTAATAGACCAAGGCGAACCAACGGACAGTGAAGAAGCTATGATGAGCCCAGATTCTAATAAATGGCTTGAGGCCATGAAATCTGAGATATGATCCATGTATGAGAACAAAGTGTGGACTTTAGTCGACTTGCCCGATGATCGGCAAGCCATAGAGAATAAATGGATCTTCAAGAAGAAGACGGATAATGATGGTAATATCACTGTCTACAAAGCTCGACTTGTCGCAAAAGGTTTCGACAAGTTCACGGGGTTGACTACGATGAGACTTTCTCACCCATAGCGATGCTTAAGTCTTCCGAATCGTGTTAGCAATTGCCGCATTTTATGATTATGAAATCTAGCAAATGGATGTCAAAATTGCATTCCTTAATGGATTTCTTAAAGAAGAGTTGTATATGATGCAACTAGAAGAAACCAGAAGGTTTTGTCTATACTAAAGGTGCTAACAAAGTGTGCAAGATCCAGCGATCCATCTATGGACTGGTACAAGCATCTCGAAGTTGGAATATACGCTTTGATGAGGTGATCAAAGCATATGGTTTTATACAGACTTACGGTGAAGCCTGTATTTACAAGAAAGTGAGTGGGAGCTCTGTAGCATTTTTGATATTATATGTGGATGGCGTATTGTTGATTGGAAATGATATAAAATTTCTGGATAGCATAAAAGGATACTTGAATAAGAATGTTTCGATGAAAGACCTCGGTGAAGTTGCTTATACATTGGGCATCAAGATCTATAGGGATAGATCGAGAAGCTTAATAGGACTTTCACAAAGCACATACCTTGACAAAGTTTTGAAGAAGTTCAAAATGGATCAGTCAAAGAAAGGGTTCTTGCCTGTGTTATAAGGTGCGAAGTTGAGTAAGACTCAAAGCCCGACCACGACAAAAGATAGAGAGAGAATGAAAGGCATTCCCTATGCCTTAGGCAGAGGTTCTATAAAAGTACGCCATGCTATGTACCAGACCTGTTGTGTGCCTTGCCATGAGTTTGGCAAGGGGGTATAATAATTCTCCAGGAGTGGATCACTGGACAACAGTCAAAATTATCCTTAGGTACCTAAAGAGGACTAAGGAAATGTTTCTCGGTTATGGAGGTGATAACGGGTTCATCGTAAAGGGTTACGTCGATGCAAGCTTTAACACTGATCCAGATGACTCTGAGTCTCAATCTGGATACGTATTGAACGTGGGAACAATTAGCTAGAGTAGCATGGCAAGGGGGTATAATAATGATCCAGGAGTGGATCACTGGACAACAATCAAAATTATCCTTAGGTACCTAAAGAGGACTAAGGAAATGTTTCTTGGTTATGGAGGTGATAAAGGGTTCATCATAACGGGTTACGTCGATGCAAGATTTAACACTAATCCAGATGACTCTGAGTATCAATCTGTATACATATTGAACATGGGAACAGTTAGCTAGAGTAGCTCCATGTAGAGCATTGTAGACATAGAAATTTGCAAAATACATATGGATCATCATACCTAGTTCAATCTCGTTACCGGCAAGTCTCTTTACTCGTTCCGTAATGCATCATCCTGCAACTAACTCATTAGTCACATTGCTTGCAAGGCTTATAGTGATGTGCATTACCGAGAGGGCCCAGATATACCTCTCCGACAATCGGAGTGACAAATCCTAATCTCGATCTATGCCACCTCAGCAGACACCATTGGAGACACCTGTAGAGAATATTTATAATCACCTAGTTATGTTGTGAAGTTTGATAGCACACTAAGTGTTCCTCCGGTATCCGGGAGTTGCATAATCTCATAGTCATATTAACATGTATAAGTCATGAAGAAAGCAATAGTAATAAACTAAACGATCATAGTGCTAAGCTAACGGATGGGTCTTGTCCATCACATCATTCTCTAATGATGTGATCTCATTCATCAAATGACAACTCATGTCTATGGCTAGGAAACTTAACCATCTTTGATTAACGAGCTAGTCAAGTAGAGGCATACTAGGGACACTCTGTTTGTCTATGTATTCACACATGTACTAAGTTTCCGGTTAATACAATTCTAGCATGAATAATAAACATTTATCATGATATAAGGAAATATAAATAACAACTTTATTATGGCCTCTAGGGCATATTTCCTTCAGTCTCCCACTTGCACTAGAGTCAATAATCTAGATTACACAGTAATGATTCTAACACCCATGGAGTCTTGGGGCTGATCATGTTTTGCTCGTGAGAGAAGCTTAGTCAACGGGTCTGCAACATTCAGATCCGTGTGTATTTTGCAAATCTCTATGTCCCCTTCTGACACTTGATGACGGATGGAATTGAAGCGTCTCTTGATGTGCTTGGTTCTCTTGTGAAATCTGGATTGCTTCGCCAAGGCTATTGCTCCAGTATTGTCACAAAAGATTTTCATTGGACCCAATGCACTAGGTATCACACCTAGATTGGATATGAACTCCTTCATCTAGACTCCTTCACTTGCTACTTTCGAAGCAGCTATGTACTCCGCTTCACACGTAGATCCTGCCATGATGCTTTGCTTAGAACTGCACCAATTGACAGCTCCACCGTTCAAAATAAATACATATCCGGTTTGTGACTTAGATTCATCCGGATCAGTGTCAAAGCTTGCATCGACGTAACCATTTACGACGAGCTCCTTGTCACCTCCATAAACGAGAAACATATCCTTAGTCCTCTTCAGGTATTTCAGGACATTCTTGACCGCTGTCTAGTGATCCACTCCTGGATTACTTTGGTACCTCCCTGATGTACTTATAGCAAGGCACACATCAGGTCTGGTACACAACATTGCATACATGATAGAACCTATGGCTGAAGCATAGGGAATGACTTTCATTTTCTTTCTATCTTCTGCAGTGGTCAGGCATTTAGTCTGACTCAACTTCACACCTTGTAACACAGGCAAGAACCCTTCTTTGCTTGATCCATCTTGAACTTCTTCAAAACTTTGTCAAGGTATGTGCTTTGTGAAAGTCCAATTAAGCGTCTTGATCTATCTCTATAGATCTTGATGCCCCATATGTAAGCACCGTCACCGAGGTCTTTTATAGAAAAACTCTTATTCAAGTATCCTTTTATGCTACCCATAAATTCTATATCATTTCCAATTAACAATATGTCATCCACATATAATATTAGAAATGCTATAGAGCTCCCACTCACTTTCTTGTAAATACAGGCTTCTCCGAAAGTCTGTATAAAACCATATGCTTTGATCACACTATCAAATCGTTTATTCCAACTCCGAGAGGCTTGCACCAGTCCATAAATGGATCGCTGGAGCTTCCACACTTTGTTAGCTCCCTTTGGATCGACCAAACCTTGAGGTGGCATCATATACAACTCTTCTTCCATAAATCCATTCAGGAATGCAGTTTTGACATCCATTTGCCAAATTTCATAATCATAAAATGCGGCAATTGCTAATATGATTCGGACGGACTTAAGCATCGCCACGGGTGAGAAAGTCTCATCGTAGTCAACTCCTTGAACTTGTCGAAAACCTTTCGCAACAAGTCGAGGTTTGTAGACAGTAACATTACTGTCTGCGTCAGTCTTCTTCTTGAAGATCCATTTATTCTCTATGGCATGCCGATCATCGGGCAAGTTAACCAAAGTCCACACTTTGTTTTCATACATAGATCCCATCTCAGATTTCATGGCCTCAAGCCATTTCACGGAATCTGGGTTCGTCATCGCTTCCTCATAGTTCATAGGTTCGTCATGGTCAAGTAACATGACCTCCAGAACAGGATTACCGTACCACTCTGGTGCGGATCTTACTCTAGTTGACCTACGAGGTTCGGTAGTAACTTGATCTGAAGTTTCATGATCACTATCATTAGCTTCCTCACTAATTGGTGTAGGAATCACTAGAACTGATTTCTGTGATGAACTACTTTCCAATAAGGGAGCAGGTACAATTACCTCATCAAGTTCTACTTTCCTCCCACTCACTTCTTTTGAGAGAAAATCCTTCTCTAGAAAGGATCCATTCTTAGCAGCGAATATCTTGCATTCGGATCTATGATAGAAGGTGTACCCAACAGTCTCCTTTGGGTATCCCATGAAGACACATTTCTCCGATTCAGGTTTGAGCTTATCAGGTTGAAGCTTTTTCACATAAGCATCGCAGCCCCAAACTTTAAGAAATGATAACTTTTGTTTCTTGCCAAACCACAGTTCATATGGCCTCGTCTCAACAGATTTAGATGGTGCCCTATTTAACGTGAATGCAACCGTCTCTAAAGCATAACCCCAAAACGATAGCGGTAAATCAGTAAGAGACATCATTGATCGCACCATATCTAATAACATGCGGTTACGACGTTCGGACACACCATTACGCTGTGGTGTTCCAGGTGGCGTGAGCTGCGAAACTATTCCGCATTGTTTGAGATGAAGACCAAACTCGTAACTCTAATATTCTCCTCCACGATCAGATCGTAGAAACTTTATTTTCTTGTTACGATGATTTTCCACTTCACTCTGAAATTCTTTGAACTTTTCAAATGTTTCAGACTTATGTTTCATCAAGTAGATATACCCATATCTGCTCAAATCATCTGTGAAGGTAAGAAAATAACGATACCCGCCGCGAGCCTCAACACTCATTGGACCACATACATCAGTATGTATTATTTCCAACAAGTCTGTTGCTCTCTCCATAGTTCTGGAGAACGGAGTCTTAGTTATCTTGCCCATGAGGCATGGTTCGCAAGCATCAAGCGATTCATTATCAAGTGATTCCAAAAGCCCATCAGCATGGAGTTTCTTCATGCGCTTTACACCAATATGACCCAAACGGCAGTACCACAAATAAGTTGCACTATCATTATTAAACATATACGTTTTGGCTTCAATACTATGAATATGTGTATCACTACTATCAAGATTCAATGAAAATAGACCACTCATTAGGGGTGCATGACCATAAAAGATATTACTCATATAAATAGAACAACCATTATTCTCTGATTAAATGAATAACCGTCTCGCATCAAACAAGATCCAGATATAATGTTCATGCTTAACTCTGGCACCAAATAACAATTATTCAGGTCTAAAACTAATCCCCAAGGTAGATGTAGAGGTAGCGTGCCGACGGCGATCACATCGACTTTGGAACCATTTCCCACGCGCATCGTCACCTCGTCCTTAGCCAATCTTCGCTTAATCCGTAGCCCCTGTTTCGAGTTGCAAATATGAGCAACAGAACCCGTATCGAATACCCAGGCACTACTGCGAGCATTAGTAAGGTACACATCAATAACATGTATATCAAATATACCTTTCACTTTGCCATCCTTCTTATCCACCAAATACTTGGGGCAGTTCCGCTTCCAGTGACCAGTCCCTTTGCAGTAGAAGCACTCAGTCTCAGGCTTAGGTCCAGACTTGGGCTTCTTCACGTGAGCAGCAACTTATTTGCCGTTCTTCTTGAAGTTCCCATTCTTCCCTTTACCCTTTTTCTTGAAACTAGTGGTCTTGTTAACCATCAACACTTGATGCTCCTTCTTCATTTCTACCTCTGCAGCCTTTAGAATCACGAAGAGCTCGGTA
The DNA here is from genome assembly GCF_018294505.1 of Triticum aestivum. NCBI lineage: Eukaryota > Viridiplantae > Streptophyta > Magnoliopsida > Poales > Poaceae > Triticum > Triticum aestivum. Next base: position 369,953,821 of record NC_057796.1, on the reverse strand, counting down.
ATAGTCTTGTTCATCCCTTGCATATGATAGTTCATCATGAAGCTTTTGTAGCTTGGTGGCAGTGATTGAAGAACTCTGTCAATGACACTATCATCAGGAAGATTAACTCCCAGTTGAGTCAAGTGGTTGTGGTACCCAGACATTCTGAGTATATGTTCACTGACAGAACTATTCTCCTCCATTTTGAAGTTGTAGAACTTATTGGAGACTTCATATCTCTCAATCCGGGCATTTGCTTGAAATATTAACTTCAACTCCTAGAACATCTCATATGCTCCATGATGTTCAAAACGTCGTTGAAGTCCCGGTACTAAGCCGTAAAGCATGGCACACTGAACTATCGAGTAGTCATCAGCTTTGCTCAGCTAGACGTTCACAACGTCTGGTGTTGCACCTGCAGCGGGTCTTGCATCTAGCGGTGCTTCCAGGACGTAATTCTTCTGTGCAGCAATGAGGATAATCCTCAAGTTACGGACCCAGTCCGTGTAGTTGCTACCATCATCTTTCAACTTAGCTTTCTCTAGGAACGCATTAGAAATCAAAGGAACAGTAGCATGGGACATTGATCTACAACAACATAGACATGCAAAATACTATCAGGTACTTAGTTCATGATAAATTAAAGTTCAATTAATCATATTACTTAAGAACACCCACATAGATAGACATACGTCTAATCATCTAAGTGATCACGTGATCCAAATCAACTAAACCATGTCCGATCATCACGTGAGATGGAGTAGTTTTCAATGGTGAACATCACTATGTTGATCATATCTACTATATGATTCACGCTCGACCTTTCGGTCTCAGTGTTCCAAGGCCATATCTGCATATGCTAGGCTCGTCAAGTTTAACCCGAGTATTCTCTGTGTGCAAAACTGGCTTGCACCCATTGTATGTGGACGTAGAGCTTATCACACCCGATCATCACGTGGTGTCTCGGCACGACGAACTTTGGCAACGGTGCATACTCAGGGAGAGCACTTATACCTTGAAATTTAGTGAGAGATCATCTTATAATACTACCATCGAACTAAGCAAAATAAGATGCATAAAGGATAAACATCACATGCAATCAAAATATGTGACATGATATGGCATCATCATCTTGTGCTCATGATCTCCATCACCGAAGCATCGTCATGATCTCCATCGTCACCGGTGCGACACCTTGATCTTCATCGTAGCATCGTTGTCATCTCGCTAACTATTGTTTCTACGACTATCGCTACCGCTTATTGATAAAGTAAAAACAATTACATGGCGATTGCATTGCATACAATAAAGCGACAACCATATGGCTCCTGCCAGTTGCTGATAACTCCGTTACAAAACATGATCATCTCATACAACAATTTATATCATCACGTCTTGACCATATCACATCACAACATGCCCTGCAAAAACAAGTAAGACACCCTCTACTTTGTTGTTGCAAGTTTTACGTGGCTACTACGGGCTTAGCAAGAACCGTTCTTACCTACGCATCAAAACCACAACGATTTTTCGTCAAGTGTGATGTTTTAACCTTCAACAAGGACCGGGCATAGTCACACTCGATTCAACTAAAGTTGGAGAAACAGACACCCACTAGCCACCTGTGTGCGAAGTACATCGGTAGAACCAGTCTCATGAACGCGGGCATGTAATGTTGGTTTGGGCCGCTTCATCCAACAATACCGCTGAATCAAAGTATGACATTCTGGTAAGCAGTATGACTATTATCGCCCACAACTCTTTGTGTTCTACTTGTGCATATAACATCTACGCTTAGACCTGGCTCGGATGCCACTGTTGGGGAACGTAGTATTTAAAAAAAATGTCCTACGATCACGCAAGATCTATCTAGGATAAGCATAGCAATGAGCGGGGAGAGTCTGTCCACGTACCCTCGTAGACCAAAAGTGGAAGCGTTTCAGTAACGCGACTGATGTAGTCGAACGTCTTTGCGATCCAACCGATCCAAGTACCGAACGCACGACACCTCCGCGATCTGCACACGTTCAGCTCGGTGATGTCCCTCAAACTCTTGATCCAGTTGAGGCCGAGGGAGAGTTTCGTCAGCACGACGGCGTGGTGACGGTGATGATGAAGTTACCGGCGCAGGGCTTCTCCTAAGCACTACGACGATATGACCGAGGTGTAAAACTGTGGAGGGGGGCACCGCACATGGCTAAAGATCAACCTGTGTGTCTATGGGGTGCCCCCTCCCCCGTATATAAAGGAGGGGAGGAGGGGGCCGGACGGCCTCAAGGGGCGCGCCCAAAGGGGGGGGTGGAATCCTACTCCTACTAGGAGTAGGTTCCCCCCTTTCCTAGTCCAACAAGGAGGGGAAGGAAGGAGGAAGGGGAGAGAAGCAAGGAGGGGGGCGCCGCCCCCACCCCTTGTCCAATTTGTACTGGGGGGGGGCACCTCCTGGCCGGCCCATGGTGGCCCATTAACTTCCCGGGGGGTTCCGGTAACCCTCCGGCACTCCGGTTTTATCCGAAACTCTCCGGAACACTTCCGGTGTCCAAACAACATGGTCCAATATATCAATTTATGTCTCCACTTGTGTGCCTATGGGGTGCCCCCTCCCCCGTATATAAAGGAGGGGAGGAGGAGGCCGGCCGGCCACAAGGGGCGCGCCCAAGGGGGGGAATCCTACTCCAAGTAGCAATAGGTTCCCTCCTTTCCCAGTCCAACTAGGAGAAGAAGGAAGGAGAGTGAGAGGGAGAGGGAAAGAGGAGACGCACCCTCCTCCCCTAGTCCTATTCAGACTCCCCTTGGGGGGGGGCGCCACCTCCTGGCCACAGTCCTCTCTCTCCCCTTGGGCCCAATAAGGCCAATTACTTCCCTGGGGGGTTCCGGTAACCCCTCCGGTACTCCGGTTTTATCCGAAACTCTCCGGAACGCTTCCGATGTCCGAACAACATGGTCCAATATATGAATATTTATGTCTCAACCATTTCGAGACTCCTCGTCATGTCCGTGATCTCATCCGGGACTTTGAACAACCTTCGGTACATCAAATCACATAAACTCATAATACCAATCGTCATCGAACGTTAAGCTTGCGGACCCTACGGGTTCGAGAACTATGTAGACATGACCGAGACACCTCTCTGGTCAATAACCAATAGCGGAACCTGGATGCTCATATTGGTTCCTACAAATTCTACGAAGATCTTTATCGGTCAAACCGCACAACAACATACGTTGTTCCCTTTGTCATCGGTATGTTACTTGTCCGAGATTCGATCGTCGGTATCATCATACCTAGTTCAATCTCATTACCGGCAAGTCTATTTACTCGTTTCATAATGCATAATCCTGCAACTAACTCATTAGTCACATTGCTTGCAAGGCTTCTAGTGATGCGCATTACCGAGACGGCCCAGAGATACCTCTCCGACAATCAGAGTGACAAATCCTAATCTCGATCTATGCCAACTCAATTGACACCATCGGAGACACCTATAGAGCATCTTTATAATCACCCAGTTACGTTGTGACGTTTGATAGCACACTAAGTGTTCCTCCGGTATCCGGGAGTTGCATAATCTCATAGTCATAGGAACATGTATAAGTCATGAAGAAAGCAATAGTAATAAACTAAACGATCATAGTGCTAAGCTAACGGATGGGTCTTGTCCATCACATCATTCTCTAATGATGTGATCCCGTTCATCAAATGACAACTCATGTCTATGGCTAGGAAACTTAACCATCTTTGATTAACGAGCTAGTCAAGTAGAGGCATACTAGGGACACTCTGTTTGTCTATGTATTCACACATGTACTAAGTTTCCGGTTAATACAATTCTAGCATGAATAATAAACATTTACCATGATATAAGGAAATATAAATAACAACTTTATTATTGCCTCTAGGGCATATTTCCTTCAATCGACAGACAAAGGGAATTACATATGTTGTCATAACGGTTCGACCGATAAAGATCTTTGTAGAACATGTAGGAACCAATATTGGCATCCAGGTTCTGCTATTGGTTATTGACCGGAGAGGTGTCTCGGTCATGTCTACATAGTACTCGAACCTGTAGGGTCCGCACGCTTAACGTTCGTTGACTATATAGTGTTATATGTGTTATGTGATATGGTGACCGAATATTGTTCGGAGTCTCGGACGAGATCAGAGACATGACGAGGATCTCCGGAATGGTCTAGAGGTAAATATTCATATATATGAGTATAGGACGATGCTATTCGGACATCGGAAAGGTTTCGGAGTGAACCGGGTATTCATCGAATCGCTGGAAGGGGTTCCGGGAGGCCCCGGGAGGTCTATGGGCCTAATGGGCCAAGGGGAGGCACACACCAGCCGACAAGGGGGCTGGCGCGCCCTCTCCTTGGCCGCCGGCCCTAGAGAAAGGAAAGGGGGAGGGCTAGCCCCTCCTGCCTTCCCCTCCTCATGGGAGAAAGGAAGGGGGGCGCCACCTCGTCCTACCTTCTCCCTGGCGCTAAATAAGGAAGGGGGGGCTCCAAAGGGCAAGCGCCCAAGGGGGCCGGCCTGCCACCTTAGGGCGCACCCAAGGCTGCCTCCCATCCCCCACCTATATATATATATATATATATATATATATGAGAGTGAGGGGCGCCACACAACACTCACGACAATATCTTAGCCGTGTGCGACGCCCCTCTCCATAGTTTAGTCCTCCGTCCGGTTTTTCCGTAGTGCTCGGTGAAGCCCAGCAGGAATGAGTTCTCCATCACCGTCACCACGCCATCATGCTACCAGAACTCATCTACTACTTCACTCGTCTTGCTGGATCAAGAAGGCGAGGACGTCACCAAGTTGAACGTGTGCTGAACGCGGAGGTGCCGTACGTTCGGTACTTGATCGGTTGGATCTCAAAGAAGTTTGACTACATCAACCGCGTTAATAAACGCTTCCGCTTACGGTCTATGAGGGTACGTAGACACACTCTCGCCTCTTGTTGCTATGCACCTCCATGGATAGATCTTGCGTGTGCGTAGATTTTTTTTTGTTTTCCATGCAACGTTTCCCAGCATCAGGAGCATACTGATGCACCCCGGGTTTTGTAGAGTATGGCGAAGCAAAGGGGACATCACATGATAACCAAGTGGTTCACTTGAATGCCGTTCATGTAGATATAGAGATTGATATGGACGTCCACGATTCCACTATCGACCATTGAACGAAGGAGTTTCATTCATATCTATGACTTACCGAACCTACGGGGTCACAATCTTAAGGTAATCATGATCTTTTGAGTGTTAGTAGGACGAGAGTATCAAGGATTTATTAGTGGAATTGTTTCATTAATATTCGGAATAGTTACAAGAGGAACCAGAAGCGTTTCGGGGTCACCCGAAGGGTTTCAGAGTTTATGGGGTAATACCGGGTATTACCGACAATTAATATATATGTGGAAAATGTTCTCAGTGATGCTAAATTATATATGAAAGGATCTATTAATTGTTAGAAGGCTTTTATATTTAATTAAATATCAACTGGCCATAAAAGGCCAAGAGGTGGAAGGTAACTTGGACCACAAGGGCCCAACAAGAGTTGGTGCCCCCTTTCCTTGTGTGTGTGTGGGGGGGGGCGGGGGGCGAATCCATGTGGGGGAGGAGTTGCATCCTATTTACTATGATTTCTATCCTTTGAGTATGAAGAACCAAACCAAAATGCATAGTTCATGTCTAGGAGCGTAAAAAAGTGAATTGAACAATGGACTATAATACCAAGAAACTATAAAATAAAAGGATGCTTCAAATGTGAATTTTTTTGAACATTTAAATAAGATTAGGTGGCCCTAATATTTATATATTACCAATGCATGTAGTAAGTAGTTAACACATTGGACATCTGTTAGAGTAAAAAACACATATTTGTATTGATACCACCTAAAGTTTAACTCCAATATTCATATAAAGATAGTAAATAGTAACACACAATATGGTCGACTCTCCCATTATAGTAACTGAGACATATTCTCTTCAACAAGATACTATTTTTTGGAGGCTATGTCCTTGAGAATGGTACTAGAACTGAGCGATGTTATTCAGGCTGAGGACTTGGCTTAATGCTAATTTTCATGCCGAAACTTTGGTTCTAGCTATCAGCATCATCAAAGATGAGAAATCATTAGGCACTAGAGTTATTTAGGATTGTCCATGGTTTGACAATTTTGAGATCTAGGTCGTTGATGCTGTAGCGTTGCCTTTCCAGTGCTCCTTTCTTTATCCTCCTGATGTATTTCTGTGCGTGACTTGAAACCTGCACAGAAGTCTTGGTGGTGACAAAGTGCGTGGATATTTCCTTCCATTTTCCACGCCCATAGGCACCCAATCCTTGGAGAAAGAGCCTTGCATAACCATGTTAGATATGAATAAGTTAGTTTATCAAAAGAGCTACACACTATTCATTCATTAGTAGAGGTATCTTGTACCTAATAAACATAGTTTTTAGATATGGGTGGACACAAAAATTTATATTTTTCACATAAAAATTAAAATTAGTAAATGAAATAGTTTGAGACGTGAAACATGCAAATATTTTCATATAGAAACATACGCACTCACTCTAACCATGTCAATGACAACTGTTTGATTATATGATTCTACAATTTAATACATGAAAGCAAATGAATGTACATGAGTAAGCATTGAATAATTACTATGGCCATACTGATGTCTAATAGTCATATCATGTTTACACTTGCAATTATAACATATTTTAGCAAGACAAACTATTGAATCATGCTATCCATTTAGGAAAAGACCAATTCCATTAACTTTAAAGGGAAGCTGAACAATCTAGTAAAAGATTATAGAATCAACTAAAGTACCATTTTTAAACATAAACTTGATAGGACAAATAAAAGGATGAACACAAGTTTACTAAAAATTATCATTCCCATAGATGTGAAACTAAAGCATTCAATTTTTATATTTAGAAGTACAACGAAAAAAACATCCCATCTCATAAGTCAATTCTGAGACAATTCTTAATAAATTAGCTTGATTGTAGGAACTTGATGACAAATGAGGAAGTATGCAAAATCAATTACTTATGTTCATCGTCGGTCCAATACTTTCTGGCGCTTGGTACTATCACCGATTGATGGATGGACATCCCATTCTCTGGCACCTTCACCTTATTCCCCACTGGCACCGTCACCTTCTTGCCTTTTTGCATGACTCGTATATCCTCCTATGGAGAAAAAACACAAATTGGTGTCATTTATGGCGAGTTGTGACCTCCTACTCCTTTGGACCATTCAATTCCTCTCTTAACACTGCATCATAGGCATATCCACTACAAGATAAACACACAAGTACATACCTGTTGCATAGTCTCACAAGGCCACCATAGGCGGAGCTCCAAACTGTCAGGCTTCTTGTTCTTGTCGTGATTGACACCATTGTAGCTACGGTCGTTGTTGTTGAACCCAGTGATGACTGGCTCCTGGTCCTCTACCTCGACTCCCGCCTTCATGGCAGACCAAGGAGAGTTGGGTGCCATAACAGAAGGGAAAGTGTGAACTCTAAATGTATGTATGGGAGGGCGAGGGAGAAGAGCAATGTATTTGTACCATGTAGATATGGGATCCAACTGTCCATGTAAAGCAAATTAATTAGAATATATTTTTAGGTTATGTCGTATCCGATCTTTCCTAATAAATTCAAGCATATAGATATTGGATATGCAGCAATAACAAAAGTACATCATACTTATTCATCGTTTCTTAGTTTATCAAGATATGTAGTCAAATAATGTCACCTTTGGTAATAATGCGTGCGTCATTGCTACCCAATTGTTGTATGTCGACTTCTGTACTTAATGTAGTCTACATTAATGCTTTCTTTATGGTTGTAGGTGCCGGATTGGAAAGTCACCAGTACCCTCGGTAGGGTGGTAAATGTGGCCGGAAGTACCAGAATGGAGCCTGTACACATAGTTTTACCAAGGTTCGGGCCTCCTGTGACGAATAATACCCCGCGTCCTACTTTGTGTTTGTATTCATGGTGGAGATACATCATGCACTACAAAAAAATACACTTCTGTGATGATACGTGTTTGTCATAGTAGGTCACGTTTTCTGTCCTGCATGTACATCCATGACGATTTTATGACAGAATCATGATAGTCATACATGTGCTGTCGTAGAAGTGTTCCATGACATTACCGAAATTATCATCACGTAAGTGTCCACTTCCATGATGATAAATGGCGCGTCATGGAAGTGTTTTCGTAAAGGGTAACCGACACGTGGCATCCACCATAACAGGTCGCCGTTAAGCTATCGGGTCTGGTTTTGGATCCGATAACCCGTTAACAACCCGGACCAATGGGGATTTTCCATGTGTAAAATTCTCATTGGCCAGAGGAAACACATGTTGGCTCACCGTTGGGACAGATGTCATCCACCCATTGGACAGGAGGCGCCTATGATACGTCGACATGTGGCACGGCCCAACAGAGGCCCATTCCGGTGAAAAATCCGGCTCGTTTGACTTGGCCAAAAGGTAATGGGCGGCCCACGGAAAACATGTTAACGGCCTGTTCGTATATAGCCCATTTACGGCCCGCTAACTCCCGACCCGTTATGGCCTATCGGAATTAAGCCAAGTAGCTTCATCTGGGCCGTCCAATATGATTCCAGCCTGCTGTAACTTCCGGCCCATGTATGGCCCATGATGTCTTTCGGCCCATATGAGCCCCTTTGTAACTCTGGGCCCATTAAAGGCCCGAGATGAAACTGGCCCATAATGAACAGTGTATTGCTTTATACCCATTAACAACCCATTATTCCGTCGGCCATTTCCAGCCCATGTTAACTTTCGGCCTTCTAAGGGCCCATTTATACTTGGGCTCATTTCTAGAATTCGGTTAGTTAAGGTCCGTTACTGGCCTGTTCCATTTGTGGGCCAAATTCAGCCCGTGGTTACATTCGGCCTGTTTGTGGCCCGTTAACCCGTTGGGCTGTTTTCATAGCGTTATCAAATACGGCCTATTAACGGATCCTACGGCCCGTAGAAGACCAATGGATCCTACGGCCCGTAGAAGACAAATGGATCCTACGGCCTGTAGAAAGTCCATGGATCCTACGGCCCGTAGAAGGCCCATGGATACTACGACCCGTAGAAGGCCCATGGATCCTATGGCCCGCAGGAGGCCCATGGTTACAACAGTCTGTGTGTTGCCGTGATTATTGTGGCCTAGTTACCACAAATAGGTTATTGTGGCCACTAGAAAAACGCGGAAAAAGAACTGCAGTGACTACAAGCAAACAACTAAACAAGGCAATAAGGAAATAAATAAGCAAGCAACTAACGCTAGCCTATCACAGCTATTACACATATTACATCCATTGGGCATCAAAGTTCGCCACCAGTGCAAATATAGGGAACAAAGCAGCGTATTACATACACTGGCCGTCAAAATTGGCCACCAGTGCAAAAAACGCGGCAGCAAAACAAGTCCATAACTAAAACAACTTCAGAAGAGCTCAAGAAACATTATCCTAGATATCCACCATGCTGGCAATAAGCTTATTAGCTTTGTCCTGTTTGGCGCTAAAATCCTCCAACGCTTGCTGTTGCACCAGAAAGTATGCATCTGAATGCTCCAGGGACTTCCGCAGTCCTTCCGCTTCTTGTCGCAGCACAGCTGATCGATGTCTTTCAGCTTGTAGTTGAGACTCAAGAAACCGAACTGATTCAGACAGTGAGTTTGAATAGCTTGTGGAAGTGGTAGTGGCCAGTAACTCGAACAGTAAACTAAGATAGGACTTTGGGGTTGTCTCACTGTCTTTAAGATAGTTTACCTTAGCTGTTTTTCAGCCTTGTTGGAGACCAACAAGGATGTCTCACTATCCTGAACCTTATCTGCATTACTTCCTTTACCATTGCTTAATAAGGCACTCTTCCCCAAGATTCTGTCAGCATTCTAAAAGAAGAAACAAGCAGACACATAACAAGTTTAGCATGTACTAGCATATGAAACTCATTTCGGTGAACTAGTTCATTAGTAAGGTGGACAAGATTAAACTACCAAGTCTTCTACTGCCAAGTAGTACATTATAAAAACATCAAACAAACATATATCTATGTCCTATGGTCATTGCATTGTCTTGCCAAATCAAAATAGAGACACGGTTCAAATCATATCAGTTCAAGAGAAAGCAGCACTAAAGAATACAAAGCATGGGAAACTACACGACACAACAAGATTTTAGGTGGCTACCACGAGTCTACATGTACAACAACACTATTGGCCTATTGTGATGCTAGTAATGTGCATGATATGTGAAGTCAACTGTATACACAATTGAAATTGAAATCAACCGTTCTATTTATAAGAGAAAACATGTTAAAGAAACATGCGTAAACATACCTGTTGTGCCATTGGAGTTTCCATTGGATCGTTCAATTTAAAAATAAGTTTATATGAGTAAATACAGTGATACAAGAGCAAAGCAGTATGCATGATAACAATGGAATCTTAAATGAGAATAGTTGTTCTTCAGGTTTAAGCACTTGTTCTACATGAACAGAGTACAGTAAGACGCAAGCATATAGTACTTAAAATAAAGTGAGCTCATAGACCTTACCATATTCTTGGTTCGGGACCAGTACAGAACAAGGCGTTCCTAGTCATCGTCCAGTAAATGTGACTCAGGAGAACGTAAGGGAATTTGATGAGTTTCTTTGCCAGTGAAGTACGTTTTCTTCTGGTAATTCCGATACTGCCACCAAGCATTCTTGAAGATAGCAGAGGTATTAGCACACGTTACCTCATCCCGAGTTTCCAAGTCGGTCCTTCCCTATAGAGAAAAATGGGAAAATTTGCTCTATTATAACCATCATGGAGGTAGAATGTATGGGACAAAGCAAAGTAATTGCCATGAATAACATTACTTACACATAACTCCTGGACAAACACCTGCAACTGGCATTTTCCTTCATCTTCAGTATAATATTTCCATGATGGGAAGATACGCACATAGGATTTAACAACATCAAATGCGATAGATGCTAAACTATGAATGGCTGGTTGTGCTTCCTCCACAGGAATAGGTGTACTAACTGGTGGAGTTGGGGTTCGCCGTGGTAGTACTGGCACTTTGGGCACTGGAGTTGCCTTACTAACTGCTCTTCTTTGGGAGCTCTATGGTGGAGATGGTGTTGTGTCAACAGGAACTGGGTTACTATCTGCTGGGGTTGGGGTTAGATTGGGTGAAGCTGGTTCTCTGTCCATCGCAGTAGGGGTAAAATCTGTGAGAGTCTGGGTTATGTGTGGTAGGGCTGGTTCTCGTGCATGTACAACCGGGGTGCTATCTCCACCAAGAGGTAGCACTGTTTTATTTGAAGACCGTGTTTTTACTCCGCTAGATACTGCCATCACCCGCTCCAATTCAAATGGCTGATAAACATGAAAAATAGTTGAATGTACATACATTGTATGAGAGACAGATGCAATACATGCATAGTGTGGAAAAAAGAGTGCATGGAATAGTTGACATGTATATTGTTTAACTAAAATGGATAGCATGACATAATTTCACATATATGATGTCTATCTAAACTGGATATCATAGCATAACATAATTCAACGATATGATGACTAACTAAACAGGATCGCATGACATAATTCACATACATGTTATCTAAGTAATCAGGATCGCATGATTTAATTCACATATGTGATTTATATGCTAAGCAGAGGGAATTCGCATATATGATGTCTGAACTAAGAACATGGTGTTGAATATTGTGTATATGATGTCTAAACTATGCAATGCAAGACACCATATGCATGATATGAGCAGTATAACCATGCCAAGTTAGAGCATACACCTTGATGGGGGAATAGGACTGGTCATCTGTCTCTGAATCCATCTCCGAGGAGCTATCGGGACCCAGCAAGAGATCTGCTTCGACAAGTAGCACTGTCTGCTCTGAAGGCCTTGTTTGCACTCCAGATTTTTCCATCACCCACTCAAATGGCTGATTCACAGGAAGAGTAGTTTAATGTACAAACATTGTCGACAAATGGAAATGTAATGAAGAAAAGGATGGGCAAGATATCATTCAAATATATGATGCCTGGTTAAACAGGATGGCATAGCACATTTCACATATATTATGGCTGGCTAAAACACATGAGACTGCATAATTCCCATATATGATATTGAAACTAAATAGGTGGCATTACAGAACATGTCTAAACTAAGCAGATGACATATATGATGTCGAAATAGGCACTGCAAGGCAACATATGCATGATATGACTAACATCATCATGCCAAGTTAGAGAAAACACCTTGGGGGGTAAATAGGAGTGGCCAGCTGCGTCTAAATCCGCCTCAGAATAGATATCTTCCTCTGGATTACAATCTGGAGAGGGGGGAGGGTTTGCCATTGAACCCACCATGGAGCGATGTCTGCATGACATTGTATTGCCGCGCAAAACTTCTCTCTTTTTTCTCCACATGTTCAGCATGACTGTGTACAATGTCTGACATGCATACAAAAAAAAATAGTGAGATTATGTAAGGAGAGCATGCAGAAATCTAGAGTAATGGTAACAACCAGTGGATGGATCCAAAAATTATGATAGCAGGCTGATGATTGCTTTAATTTAATAAAAAACAAATGATGATTGCTTTACTATTTGTTTCCCCCCCAAGATGAACAACATAGGCATACCCTAGGTGAACCAGATATTAGACAGAGATACTATTCATTGCAACCTCGATATGTGCCCCACAATTAATTTAGAACTCAAGTTTGAACATCAATTTGGACCTGACTTGGAGTCTAAGAGGTGAACAAGACAATAAAGTAGCAGGTAATATTAAGCAATGCATAACATAAGCAGGAACAAAAGAGTGCGACCTCTCTTGTGGACCAGTGTACTCCTCAGGTTCATCTGCTGAGTCAATGATGGTGATACCATTGCGGTGGGTGCTGGCGGCAGGGAAGGAGATATGAGGCGGCGAAAGACGGCTAGGAGTCGTGATGTATTGTTTGGTAGATGCTTCTGTCGATGGAGCACCTCAGGTGAGGTGGACGACGTCGCGGCAGGAGCAGGACAAACCACACAAAGTTTTCTTCGACACCTACCTATAACTGAAGTAATTCTGTAAGGGCTCACTTGGCTTGCATGATTCTAAAAACGCGGGGATAGGAGGAAAAACACCGGAATAGGTTAGGAATGCACATGGGAAATAGAGCATTTGTGAACACAGGATTTCTGTCAACTTGGGTGTTTGGTTCACAGGAATTGGAGGAGCAGAGGAATGCAAAGAAACATGGCAAAAATAAAGTGAAACCATATGAAAGCGTGTAAAGTTAGAATGTTATTCTGTCACTAATGCACTTGGTCTTGTTTTCATGCATAGGATTTTGAAAAGTAGGTCCAGGTGGATGTTTTGCTCCATTCCTTTCAACAAAATGCATGAATAATTGAATAGTAGAGTGCCATAGGAAAATTTCCTATTGCTATGTTTTTCCGTTGAACCAAAATAGCCCTAATGGATCGACATGAATGTAGAGTAATAAGTGATGCGACAAGTGTACAACCTCTTTGCCGTAGCCGTGTCGACCTCAGCATCATTGGGTTGGTCGCTGAAGAAGTTGAGGCAGAGATGGCTGTCAGAGGTGTGGAGGAAAATCTGAGGAATCTGTAGGCGGCGTCCAGGGCACTGCTCCGTTGTGATGGATCGTTCCGTCGTTGGAGCAGCTCCGGTGAGCTGTAAGACATCGAGGCTGAAGCAGCACAAGACAAACATCGTTAATCTCAAGTGGGATTCTAATAGCATCTCCTATAGATGATGTAAAATACATTACCACCAAAAACCACCTGACTACAATAGATGAGGTAAAAACTGTTGACTCAGAACTTAACTGTCGAAACTGAAATTTACTGTGGAATCTGAATGTTACTGTCGAAACTGAACGCAATGGTAGGAGAGAGGCACTTCACATGTAGTTTAGGGAGGGCCTGCAGTTCATCTTCAACCTGCACCCCCTGAGCCGCCAGCCACCATTGTGTGACACCCAAGTTTTTATTTGGATTTTTCAAAAAAAAAGATTTTTATTTGACTTGAAGGGAGTGATTTAAAAAAAAATTCAAGAGAACTCTCACTCTCAAATATTTTTCTTTATGGCAAAAATTTTATTTGGATTCACCCAAGATCTGCCTTTGACCTTGGAGGTTCTTGCTTTCATTAGGACTCAAGACAAAATGGTTTTCATTTGGGAAAATAACTTTTGAAAACCTTTTCTTGAATTTGCACTATGGCTTTTGGAAAGCCTTTTGCCACTTTCAACAATTCCTCTTTGCCATGGCCCAAGTGCAAATTATCTCTCCTAACTCCCCCCTCACCTCTGGATCATGATTTACATCAAATCCAGCAAGTTGGACCTCCCCATGTATTTATTTTCCATTCAAATTCTATTCAAATATTTTCTGCCTTCTATTCTACCACTTGGAGATTTACAAAGGAACTCCTCTTTCTGTTTTGATTTTTGGCCCCAAACTTCTTTCCCCTCCTAGTCCTTTGAACCCTCAACCTGGAACCATGAAGATCCACTGGTCTCCAGTTCAAAATTTTCAAACTACATCAGCTGCAAGTTTGGACCAGATTTGCCAAATTTGGTGAAATTCATTCAAAACTTTCTCCAAAAATTCCAAGTAAATTCATGCAGCCCCTGGGTGCTTTGAGTGATCATCTCACCAAGTTACAGCTCCAGCAAAATTCATCTCTTTACCAAAACCTACTGTCGAACACCTGCAATGCTTGGTCACTGTCAAAGTTCAGTTAACTTCAGAGTTCAGTCAGTGCTCACTGTCGTTTTCTTCAGAACGTGACATCGATCTCACCAGTGCCATCGCGTCGCCTTGCTCCTCGTCCTCGCCCTCTCGTTCCTGCACCGCACGAGTGCCTGGCATCTTGCGGGCGTCGGCGACGAGCAGCAGAAGGTGCGCCGCCCCGTGACCGACGCCGGCGGCGGCTTTGCGGACGCCAGCGGGAGACACGGCGCCGCCGACTCCACCCAGCGCCGCCCAAACCACCGGAGCCCGCCGCGTGGCCGTCCACTCCCCCGAATGCGCTGCCGCTCTCGTCGTGAACCCCAGGGCGCGGAGCGCGCTCTCTGCCGCCGTTGAGCTCGTGCGGTCACCTCACCATGGACAGACGCCGTTACGCCAAGACTAACCACGTTCAGCTGCAAATCAAGTCCAGCAACATCCACTGATGCTTCTCGAGCGCTCAAACCCCCTGCCAACCCACTGCTCCGCCGTAATCGCTCGCCGGAGGTTCTCCGTTCATGGCCACCCCGTCGAGCTGCCTATAAATAGGGGCCCCGAGCTTCAACTCGAGCACCCACCAGCCCTACACTTCCCCTAGAGCACGCCCAGCCACTGGAAGAGCCGCGAGGGGGTCTCCTTCCTCGACTCCGGCCGCCGCGATCCGCCACGGGGTCTAGCCCGATTCGCCCCCATGTGTGCTCCGCAACCCCCATTCTCTTGCCAGTAGCTTCTCCTTGCATCACCCGTTCTGACCCGCGCCTCAATTCGTACTTTGCAGCCCTCCACCGGAGTTCCCCAACCTCACCCGAACCGCCGTCCGCCGGAGATAGTGTCGCCGTCGACGTGGTGCTCCCCGTTGGACGAGTCCACCACCCACCGACGCGGAAGAAGACACTGAAGCTCTTGGTACCCTCCGTTTCTCCTAACTCGTCGTGGTTCGACGCCGGCGTCCACCGCCGTCTTCGGGCGCCGGCGAGCTTTCAAACCTGACATGCGGGCCCCGCGTGTCAGCCTCTGATTTATTTCCCCCGAACCGTTTTCTGTTGGCGCCTTCGGGCAAAATACGTTTTCTCCTTGCGCTTGCGCATTCCCAGCCGAAGCGTTTTCTGTTTTCTCAGTTAAAACCCTGGAACTTTTCTGTTTCATTACAGAAAGGTCCCTGGACAGAAATCTTTATAACTTTTTAATGAAAAGGTATTTTTGAGTGATTCTTTTTCTGTCCATCTCCAAATTTTGTCTAGTTTTTTATGGGATTTATTTGAAAAATATTTGGCAAAGTTTCTGTGCATGTGTTGGTTTTCACGTTAGTACCCCGTTTCGTAATTGTCGTAGGTTCCGGGAGAGGGGACGGAACCGCGAATTTCGCCGAGCTAGACTCCGACTTCTCCGAACCAGGCAAGCAAGTTTGAACATTTGATATGGCAGATGTTTTGCATGTTCATGTGAAAGTTTGTGCGTGGCATGTGAGCGTCGATAAATACCTCGTTGCTTGTAAGGCAACGACCCGGTTGTTCCGAAGAGGCGATGACCTCTGATGAGAGGTGGCCTAATCATGTAGTGACATGAAGGGCAGCAAGGTGGTACTGTTGTAGCATGCCAGCCTTGCGTCAGCCGACTCTCTTCGGCGTTAACGTGGTTGGAGCCACGTTATCGATCTTTTCCCGCATGTTCCAAAGTTGCGATGACCTCTGATGAGAGGTGGCCTAATCATGTGGTGACATGAAGGGCAGCAAGGTGGTACTGTTGTAGCATGCCAGCCTTGTGTCATCCGACTTTTCCGACGTTAACATGGTTGGAGCCGTGTTATCGTCCCTTCCCCTTTCCGTGCTACCACATGTCTCATTGCCAGGATACGGTTTAGTAAGTTGGTAACCTCTTTCCGTGTACACACCAAACAGAGAGGCCGGGATGATGGTACCTTGGCCCAGGATTAAAGCCAGTCATTCGGTCAGGGGGCATGGGTGTTTCCGGTTGGGACCGAGAGGGGGGGCACCCCCTTATAGCGCGCGTATAGAAATTTGATCCCATGCTACGCGAGGTTGTAGCCTCCCCGACTCAGGGTTTTTCCTGAATGTTGCCGAGGGTGATCCCTGGCTTCGGATGGTTAAATTGGGTGTGTACTGGTTAGACGTGTTCCTTCCAGAACACCGTAGACGGAACTAGTCCCCGTGACTACTGAAATCCGTTGGCTGTGGTTAAGTACAAACTCTGCAGAGTCAATTCTTTCCAAATCATCGTATCCATAGTCAGAAATGTAGATTTTTATATCCAAATCTATCCGTGTGAAAAACTTGCCCCCGGTGAACAAGCTCAAGCGGTAAAGTCTCAGATTTATTGTTATTCTTGTGGATGGACCAACATTATATTTGTCTCGTGCTTGTGATAAGTTATATTCCCGAATTATTGTATTGTTGTGTTACAATATAAGCCCTTTATGTGGTGTCGCCCCGACGCCCGACTGCGGCATTATTATTCCGCATTTTCCTCTCGAGGAGTCTTTCAGACACTCGTTTGGCACCAGTATTATTATTCCGCATTTTCCGCTCGAGGAGTCTTTCAGACACTCGTTTGGCACCAGTATTATTATTCCGCATTTTCCTCTCGAGGAGTCTTTCAGACACTCGTTTGGCACCAGTATTATTATTCCGCATTTTCCGCTCGAGGAGTCTTTCTGACACTCGTTTGGCACCAGTATTATTATTCCGCATTTTCCTCTCGAGGAGTCTTTCAGACACTCGTTTGGCACCAGTATTATTATTCCGCATTTTCCGCTCGAGGAGTCTTTCAGACACTCGTTTGGCACCTGTATTATTATTCCGCATTTTCCTCTCGAGGAGTCTTTCAGACACTCGTTTGGCACCAGTATTACTATTCTGCAGTTTCCGCTCGAGGCGTCATTCAGACCCTCGCTTGGCACCCAGTATTTATTATCTCTATGTCTGATCGCACTGGTTAACTTATTCATGTGCTTCATGTTTGCATTTGTTATACCTTATGTCCGAACTGTCTTGCGAGTACTTTCATAGTACTCACCTGGCTTGTTGATTTGGCCAGATGTTGACGAAGGCGATCTCTTGGATGAAGAGTTTGATAGCGCGTCCGACGCTTAGAGGAGTCCCAGTCAGTCCTGCGCGATCCCGGATATTGGTCACTTATGTTGTTTACGCTTCCGCCACCCGCAATAAGTCTTCTCGAGCCTCACTCCGACGCTCGAAGAGCTATAGTCTTCTGGAGTCATATCACTCGCCCCGCGGTGATATCTCCACCATCGTTATTATCGTGAGTTAGTAGTTTGCCACCCTATCCGCCGTATTGTTTTATCGGCGTGCATGTAATAAATTGTTGGGCAGTCTCTGCTCAACTTTGTATTATATTTAGTACTCCTGGTACTTTTTCTTCTGTGACCAATGTTTTGTCTATCAGTGAGAAGGAATTCTTCCTCGCTGGTCCGTATCAGGGATTGGTTTCTCAATAATTATATTATTGAAAAACCGGTCGTGACACATTGGCCGAACCACCAGCCCCCGCACCGCCTCGCCGCCCCGAAACAATTCCCTACCGCTAGTCCGCCGTCGCCTCGACGCCCCGAAACAACTCCCCACCGCCAGTCCGCCGCCGCCCCGGCCAGACCTCTAGGCCCCCCCCAGCGGCGAGCTTTTTCTCCGGCGATCCCCACGCCACCACTCCACCACCGTGCCCCCACCGAGGACGACCACCGCCCCCACCCTGAACCCTAAGATAGATAGTGGGGTACCTCTTCGGCGAGCCCCCCTCCCCGCTGTGGGTGCTTCTTCCTTAATTCCGGCGAGCCCCCCACCCCCTGAAAATCGACTGACCCAAAAGTCGATTCAGTCGACAGAAGTGTAGCTAAATCGGAGCAGAGCAGCAGCACGAGCGAGGGGAGAGCAGCAGCAGCAGTGGGAGCGAGCGAGCGAGAGCCGGAGTAGCAACAGCAGCGCGAGCGAGCGAGAGCCAGAGCAGCAGCAGCAGCAGCGTGAGCGAGCGAGCGAGAGCCGGAGCAGCAGCAGCAGTGGGAGCGAGCGAGCGAGAGCCGGAGCAGCAACAGCAGCGCGAGCGAGCGAGAGCCAGAGCAGCAGCAGCAGCAGCGTGAGCGAGCGAGCGAGAGCCGGAGCAGCAGCAGATCCGGCTAGTATGGCCGCCACCGCCGAAGGGGCCTCGCACTAGGGGAGAGCCGCCGTGGAGATGTCGCCCGCGGCGCCGGCTTCGAGGTAGCCGCTCCATGGGGGTGCAGAGATGGAGCACTGTCGGTGCCGGGAGGTCGAGTTAAGGAGAAGGTGCGATGCGATGAGTGTACAACCTATTTGGTGGCGTCGAGTAGGCCTCGGCTTCGTCCGAGGAGTCGGTGAGGATGATGCAGTTCCGATGAAGCAGGTTAAGGCGGCTGTGGGGATGGAGCAGCCGCGATAGACGAGGCAATCGTCGGAGTAGCTTGTTGGAGGTGGAGGACGGGGCGTCTGAACCGGCGGGACGACGAGATGGACAACGGATCCTCATCCGGGGAGGTGGATGAGGGACGTCGAGCTGTTGCGGTGGACGACGTCGTCGGGGAAGAGGCTCCGGCTGGGCTGCAGTGAGGTGGCGGACAGAGGAGGGTGGGGGTTCGCGGCTGGAGCGGAGAGGTTATGGCAACCTGGGATTTCGCATGGCGAAAAGCAGGCGATGGGAGCGGGGAACCATGACTTAGTGACGCGCTTGTCCAAAATGTAGGGTGTGTTACAAAAGTACCCCCACTGATTTGAACAAGCGGCCCTTTCGGCTTAGGGTTAGAAGGGGGATTTCGGGTGTCGTGATTTGGCAACTGGAGGGAGTTTTCGCGCGCGTTGTAATTTCGGGATAGCAAGGTGCAGGTTGTGAAGACGCCAGTTCTGGGAGCACGATATCTGAATTTTCGGGATATAACAAGGTGTGGGTTGAATTTGAGGGGCAAGCCTAACGTGCAATATTGTACTTGTACATACCAAATCAATTCGCACTCCCTCAACGAAAAAAACGAAAAAATAAAACTATTCACACCACACAAAGAGAGAGTCTTGTCCCGTTTTACAATACAAATGCTATTCAAAGCTATGAATCCATGTTATGTCCAATTAAATTTTTTCGCTCGCTGTATAATGCATGTAACCTACTCATACCAACATTTTAGTGCATTCCAAATGTCTATACTACCGCTGCAATTCGAACTAAATTTGAATTCGTTTCTCTATTTCCATAAGAATCTACAATCATGATTGTTGCCAACTTCAACCATCATTCGAGTATTACCTTAACAACACACCACATGATTACTATAGAGATAGATATGAACTATGTGTACTATATGAACTCGAATTCAATTTTTTGAATACACTTGATGTTGATTCCAAATAATAGTACATTTGATGTACTAACTATATATTCATAATCTAAACCATGTTCCATACGTACACCGTGTTTATCACACAAAGTATAGTGCCCCGCCCCCTACATTATGACAAGTATTTATCCGTGAGCTGCAAAAGCCACACATTAGCCGAAATTATAATCAATGTTATATATGTTATATGTAGTACTAGCAAGATGCCCATGCATTCCACGGAACATCAAGATGATCGAGGGGAGGCCTTATTTGCAAATGTGGAGAGGGGTGTGGGTATCTTTTTTTTCAAAATTGCCATAGTTTCCTTCCTATCCGTCAGGTATAAATCGGACGGCCTATATTGCAGGATGGCAGGCACACCCTCATCAACAACTCCGTTTTTATAAGAGTAGAGATAAAATATATTATATGTAGTATAACATGTTCATAACCACACCATGTGTATCACCGTTATATATATTCACGCATGCGTTGGTTTAAAACACTATGATAAATTCTTCAAATATCCGAATTCACCTTTTATAATGAATTATGATCTCTATTCGTCTTTTACACCCACACAATCCTCTTATCTTTATAGCTAGCGCTAACTTTCTCTCGTGCATGCACACACCCGCATCCCTCTCACCCTCCCTCGGCATTCTTTAGCTCCATCGTGCAAATTCGTCTTTTCACTTTAGGTCGTTCACCCACAGTGTGTGTAGGCCCCCAGCTCCTTCTTTACGGCACACATCGATCGATATGCCTCTCTAGCCAGGTGTGCCTACCACAAACACAAGCTTTCCCTCTTCTCTTCTCACCGTCCATGCCTCACTCCCACCCCTCTTTTCATCGATCTCGTACTCGCACACTCCTTCCCCCTCGATATAATATGCCTCTCGCACCACCTCCTAGCTGCATCCCTCTCTCTCTATCCTTCTCCCCGAGCCTTATTTGCTTCTAACACATACATGCATGTATACCGATCGATCTCCCTACATATACCTTGGTCGACTTTAACTATTTTCCCCCACCCATCGATCAACGTACCTCACAAGTTATGTCTGTCCTTTCTCTGACAAAGGATGATTGATCTTCCTATGTAGTTACGTCTGCAAACCACACCATATCGTCCCCCTCATCATTCGTGCATGCCTCCTGACCCGTCTCTCACACACACATGCATAGACAGGCAGCCATCCCCTCTCTTATTGATATTGCAGGCGTGCCCTCTGATGTCTACTACGCAACCTTCTCCTTGTAGACGTTGTTGGGCCTCCAAGTGTAGAGGTTTGTAGGACAGTAGCAAATTTCCCTCAAGTGGATGACCTAAGGTTTATCAATCCGTGGGAGGTGTAGGATGAAGATGGTCTCTCTCAAACAACCCTGCAACCAAATAGCAAAGAGTCTCTTGTGTCCCCAACACACCCAATACAATGGTAAATTGTATAGGTGCACTAGTTCAACGAAGAGATGGTGATACAAGTGCAATATGGATGGTAGATATAGGTTTTTGTAATATGAAATTATAAAAACAGCAAGGTAAGGTAAAAGTGAGCACAAACGGTATTGCAATGCGTTGAAACAAGGCCTAGGGTTCATACTTTCACTAGTGCAAGTTCTCTCAACAATAATAACATAATTAGATCATATAACAATCCCTCAACATGCAACAAAGAGTCACTCCAAAGTCACTAATAGCGGAGAACAAACGAAGAGATTATTGTAGGGTACGAAACCACCTCAAAGTTATTCTTTCTGATCGATCTATTCAAGAGCCAGTAGTAAAATAACACGAAGCTATTCTTTCCGTTCGATCTATCCTAGATTTCGTACTAGAATAACACCTTAAGATACAAATCAACCAAAACCTTAATGTCACCTAGATACTCCAATGTCACCTCAAGTATCCGTGGGTATGATTATACGACATGCATCACACAATCTCAGATTCATCTATTCAACCAACACAAAGAACTTCAAAGAGTGCCCCAAAGTTTCTACCGGAGAGTCAACACGAAAACGTGTGACAACCCCTATGCATAGATTCCCAAGGTCACGGAACCCGCAAGTTGATCACCAAAACATACATCAAGTGAATCAATAGAATACCCCATTGTCACCACTTTATCCCACGCAAGACATACATCAAGTGTTCTCAAATCCTTAAAGACTCAATCCAATAAGATGACTTCAAAGGGAAAACTCAATCCATTACAAGAGAGTAGAGGGGGAGAAGCATCATAAGATCCAACTATAACAACAAAGATCGCGATACATCAAGATCGTGCCAAATCAAGAACACGAGAGAGAGAGAGAGAGAGATCAAACACATAGCTACTAGTACATACCCTCAGCCCCGAGGGTGAACTACTCCCTCCTCGTCATGGAGAGCGCCGGGATGATGAAGATGGCCACCGGTGAGGAATCCCCCCTCCGGTAGGGTGCCAGAACAGGGTACCGATTTGTTTTTGGTGGCTACAGAGGCTTGCGGCGGCGGAACTCCCAATCTAGGTTATTTTCTGGAGGTTTCTGTATTTATATGAATTTTTGGCGTAGGTCTCACGTCAGGGGGGGGTCTCCGAGTCGTCCACGAGATAGGGGCCCACGCCCAGGGGGGTAGGGCGCGCCCTCCACCCTCGTGCACAGCTCGGGACTCTTTTGGCCCAACTCTTTTACTTCAGGGGCTTCTTTTGGTCCATAAAAAATCATCAAAAATTGGCACGTCAATTGGACTCCGTTTGGTATTCCTTTTCTGTAAAACTCAAAAACAAGGAAAAAAACAAAAACTGGCACTGGGCTCTAGGTTAATAGGTTAGTCCCAAAAATCATATAAAATAGCATATAAATGCATATAAAACATCTAAGATTGATAATATAATAGCATGGAACAATCAAAAATTATAGATACGTTGGAGACGTATCAAGCATCCCCAAGCTTAATTCCTGCTCGTCCTCGAGTAGGTAAATGATAAAAACAATTTTTTTATGTGGAATGCTACGTAACATATTTATCAATGTAATCTTATTTATTGTGGCAAGAATATTCAGATCCATAAGATTCAAGACAAAAGTTTAATATTGACATAAAAATAATAATACTTCAAGCATACTAACAAAGTAATCATGTCTTCTCAAAATAACATGGCCAAAGAAAGTTCATCCCTATAAAATCATATAGTTTGGCTATGCTCCATCTTCGTCACACAAAATATTCAAATCATGCACAACCTTGGTTTCAGCCAAGCAATTGTTTCATACTTTAGTATTCTCAAACTTTTTCAACTTTCACACAATACATGAGCGTGAGCCATGGACATAGCACTATGGGTGGAATAGAATATGATAATGGGGGTTATATTGGAAGACAAAAAAGGAGAAAGTCTCACATTGACGCGGCTAATCAACGGGCTAGGGAGATGCCCATCAATTGATGTCAATGCAAGGAGTAGGGATTGCCATGCAACGGATGCACTAGAGCTAGAAATGTATGAAAGCTCAACAAAAGAAACTAAGTGGGCGTGCATCCAACTTGCTTGCTCATGAAGACCTAGGGCATTTGAGAAAGCCCATTGTTGGAATATACAAGCCAAGTTCTATAATGAAAAATTCCCACTAGTATATGAAAGTGACAAAATAAGATACTCTCTCTCATAAAGATCATGGTGCTACTTTGAAGCACCAGTGTGGAAAAAAAGATAGTAGCATTGTCCCCCCTTTTTTCTTTTTTTGGACCTTCCTTTTTTTATTTGTCCTTTCTCTTTTTTTATTTGGCCTTTCCTTTTTTATTTGGCCTTTTTTTAAGGGACAATGCTCTAATAATGATGATCATCACACTTCTATTTATTTACAACTCATGGATTACAACTCGATACTAGAACAAAATATGACTCTATATGGATGCCTCCGGCGGTGTACCGGAATGGGCAACGAATCAAGAGTGACATGTATGAAAAATTATGCATGGTGGCTTTGCCACAAATACGATGTCAACTATATGATCATGCAAGGCAATATGACAATGATGAAACGTGTCATAATAAATGAAATGGTGGAAAGTTGCATGGCAATATATCTTGGAATGGCTATGGAAATGCCATAATAGGTAGGTATGGTGTCTGTCTTGAGGAAGATATAAGGAGGCTTATGTGTGATAGAGCATATCATATCACGGGGTTTGGATGCACCGACAAAGTTTGCACCAACTCTCAAGGTGAGAAAGGGCAATGCACGGTACCGAAGAGGCTAGCAATGATGGAAGGGTGAGAGTGCGTATAATCCATGGACTCAACATTAGTCATAAAGAACTCACATACTTATTACAAAAATCTACAAGTCATCAAAACCAAGCACTACACGCATGCTCCTAGGGGAAGGGTTGGTAGGAGTTAACCATCGTGCGATCCTAACCTGCACACAAAGAATGACAATCAAAGAAGTACCTCATGCTTCAAATTTGTTACACAACGGTTACCATACGTGCATGCTACGGGACTTGCAAACCTCAACACAAGTATTTCTCAAATTAACAATTACTCTACTAGCATGACTCTAATATCACGATCCTCATATCTCAAAACAATCATCAAGCATCAAACTTCTCATAGTATTCAATGCACTTTATATGAAAGTTTTTATTATATCCCTCTTGGATGCCTATCATATTAGGACTAAATTCATAACCAAAGCAAATTACCATGCTGTTTAAGACTCTCAAAATAATGTAAGTGAAGCATGAGAGTTCATCTATATCTTCAAAATAAAACCACCGCCGTGCTCTAAAAGGATATAAGTGAAGCACTAGAGCAAATGACAAACTACTCCGAAAGATACAAGTGAAGATCGATGAGTAGTCGAATAATTATGCAACTATGTGAAGACTCTCTAACATTTAAGAATTTCAGATCTTGGGATATTATTCAAACAGCAAGCAAAACAAAATAAAACAAAATGACGCTCCAAGCAAAACACATATCATGTGGTGAATAAAAATATAGCTCCAAGTAAAGTTACCGATGAACGAAGACGAAAGAGGGGATGCCTTCCGGGGCATCCCCAGGCCTAGGCTCTTGGTTGTCCTTGAATATTGCCTTGGGGTGCCTTGGGCATCCCCAAGCTTATGCTCCTGCCACTCCTTATTCCATAGTCCATCGAATCTTTACCCAAAACTTGAAAACTTCACAACACAAAACTTAACAGAAAACTTGTGAGGTCCGTTAGTATAAGAAAATAAATCACCACATAGGTACTGTTGTGAACTCATTCTAAATTCATATTGGTGTAATATCTACTTTATTCCAATTTCTCCATGGTTCATACCCTCTGATACTACTCATAGATTCATCAAAATAAGCAAACAACACATAGAAAACAGAATCTATCAAAAACAGAACAGTCTGTAGTAATCTGTAACTCTCGAATACTTCTGTAACTCCAAAAATACTAACAAATTAGGAAAACCTGAGCAATTTGTGTACCAATCCAGAGCAAAAAGAATCAGATCAAAAGCACATTTCTGTGAATTATCAAAACTTATTTACTGGGCACAAAAGTTTCTGATTTTCAGCAGGATCAACACAACTATCACCGTAAGCTATCCTAAAGGTCTTACTTGGCACTTTGTTGAAACAAAAGCTATAAAAAAATGATTACTACAGTAGCATAATCATGTGAACACACAAAAACAGTAAAGGTAAATATTGGGTTGTCTCCCAACAAGCGCTTTTCTTTATTGCCTTTTTAGCTAGGCATGATGATGAACATAAGCATCACGTCTGTGTCAAGTAGATCGAAACGATTCTGCATCTACTACTATTACTGCACACATCGACCGCTATCCAGCATGCATCTAGAGTATTAAGTTCATAAGAACAGTGTAACGCATTAAGCAAGATGACATGATATAGAGGGATAAACTCAAGCAATATGATATAAACCCCATCTATTTATCCTCGATGGCAACAATACAATACGTGTCGGTTCCCTTTCTGTCACTGGGATCGAGCACCGCAAGATTGAACCCAAAGCTAAGCACTTCTCCCATTGCAAGAAAGATCGATCTAGTAGGCCAAACTAAACCGATAATTCGAAGAGACTTGCAAAGATATCAAACCATGCATATAAGAATTCAGAGAAGAATCAAATAATATTCATAGATAATCTTGATCATAAACCCACAATTCATCGGATCTCGGCAAACTCACCGCAAAAGAATATTACAACGAATAGATCTCCAAGAACATCGAGGAGAACTTTGTATTGAGAATCAAAGAGAGAGAAGAAGCCATCTAGCTGATAACTATGGACCCGAAGGTCTATGGTAAACTACTCACACATCATCGGAGAGGCTATGGTGTTGATGTAGAAGCCCTCCGTGATCAATTCCCCTTCCGGCGGAGCGCCAGAAAAGGCCCCAAGATGGGATCTCACGGGTACAGAAGGTTGCGGCGGTAGAAAAGTGGTTTCGTGGCTCCCCTGGATGTTTTAGGGTATAAGAGTATATATAGGCGAAAGAAGTAGGTCGGTGGAGCTACGAGGGGCCCACGAGGGTGGGGGCGCGTACCCCCTGGGCGCGCCCTCCTGCCTCGTGGCCGCCTCGTTGCGTCTCTGACTTCAACTCCATGTCTCCTGGATTGCGTTTGTTGCAAGAAAGATCTTCGTGAAGGTTTCATTCTGTTTGGATTCCATTTGATATTCCTTTTCTGCGAAACACTAAAATAGGCAAAAAAAACAGCAATTTGCACTGGGCCTTCAGTTAATAGGTTTGTCCCAAAAATAATATAAAAGAGTATATTAAAGCCCATTAAACATCCAAAACAGATAATATAATTGCATGAAATAATCAAAAATTATAGATACGTTGGAGATGTATCAGCAGCCCACATGGTAATTTGAACGCGTGTAGCGGTTGTTTACCTACGGAGGTCGTGTACCACGCGTGCACGAAACAAAGTTCGACTTCATGTGTTGGCGTGATATTTTTAAATAAAGTTATATCGCTCAATGGCACGTACGCAAAATATAAAACGATTTTTATGGAGAAAAAGGTAGTCCACTCCACCATATACAATGGAGCCTGCCTGCCTGGGTTTGTCTCTTTTCAAAGTATCTCACACAAGGCGGTGGTGGCCTCTCTCTCTCTCATCGTTGGTTACTTATCCGGCCGCATCCCGTCCGCCGGCGGAAAGGGAGAATGTGCATCGTTTCTCCGTTCGACGGCGCCGAGGCAGCACGTCCCGATCTGCGGTACCTGTCGTTCTCTCTGACCAAGCTCCGGCGCGGTAGGGCCTACGCCACCTGCTCGCTGCCGCAGTATGGGCAGATCCTGCCCGCCGCTGCTCTCCTAGTTACATCCCGACGACCCCAGGTATCCCTTCCGGCCTTGCTCCACTGCCCTTCTTCCCACATCGCTACATGTGGAAAATCTTGCATGTGGATCTTCCATAGTTCTTTGCCCAAAACGTAGCTCGTCCGGCGTACTTTCCATATTGCAATCTCGTCCTCACACCGTTTTAGACAAACAAAACCGTGTTGTTATCTTCCCTTAGGACAAGGAATATGCTTCTTTTTTGTCGTCATATGTCTCATCAACTGTTATTGGCCAGTAATTGTTTCCTTTTTACCTCTTTTTTGCAAACAAGGCTATCCATTTCACCTCATTGCTATTGCGACCTTTTGGTGAACTGCACAAATCACTTTTTTCTTAAGAGTGTTTTGTGCAGTTGTACTAAAATGTCACACGGGCAACGTCTCTACATTTCAATGCGACTGCACAAAGGGAGATTGGTTTTGCTCTATCCTCCTCGTCCAACTTCGAGCCTAATCTTCTTCAACTATTTGCTTAATCTTCTCCAACTAGTTAGTCTTAAGAGAGACTGCAAAGGTGACCGACTTCTATTTGTGTGTTTATTGTTTCATCAGCAGTCCTCTGTTATTGTAATCACACTTAATATCTTTGGAACAGGGACGCTCAGCTCTATTTTAGTGGAACTTCACAAAATTATCGGAATGTTGCATGCTCTAGACAGCTACTTTTTTTTCCCAACATGCCTTGTTGATATAGATAGAGCTGGGGGACGTTGCTGCCAATGAAAAAGCATGGATCAATTTTAATTTAACACCTTCTCACAACTTTGTCTTAAGTTGTGATGTAAATATTAGCTCTGATCTGCTAATCATTGAGATGCATTAGCAAGGAAGTTAGTTTTTATTGTTTCCAAAAGAGCATGGATGGCAAGACACACGAAACAAAAGCTGAAAGCTCAAAGCATTGTACAATTTCATGTCGCTGGAAAATTATTTGTATAGTACGTCAATTATGTAAACAATTGCTGGAAGCTTGATAGCATTGCCAGAAGCCTCTTCAGCATCCGGGTCCATGTGCCATGCACAAAATTATACTTCCTCCGTTCCTAAATATTTGTCTTTTTACAAATTTCAAATGTACATATTTTAGAGTGTAGATTCACTCATGTTGCTTCGTATGTAGTCACTCGGTGAAATCTCTAGAAAGACAAATACTCCATAGTATATTTAAGAACGGAGGGAGTAGTGCACAACCGCATGGGAGACTCAGCCCGGTGGTTGCGCCGCACTAATAGTGAGTAATGAGCAGTCAAATCATAAGCCCCACCTTTTCCAATGTAAGTTGCTCGGAAGAAGCAACCATCAATACTCTCTTCTTTGAATCCGCTCATACTACTCCCTCCGTCATTGTTTATAGAGCGCGCTTCAGAAAAAAACAATCTCTAGGACCAAGGCGACTAGCGATCGGCCTGAAAATAGCATTGATAGTTATAGCACGGCGTCTATTACCAGAGGAAATAATGCGTACATTATACTGTTTGTGGCTAGCTCTCATTATGCTCATTGTGGCTAGCCTGATTGGTCAAACCATGCTTGGTCAAACCTGATTGATGGAAATAACTGCTACAACCCAGAGAAGGACGAGGACTCGGATTCTGACATCTCCACAGTCTCCACCTCTGTTGCAGCTGCAGCTGCACCTCGACCCGCCCGGTTCGCCTTGTCGTCGACCCGCCGGTGTGTGATGGTTGCTGTACTCCAACGCTAGCTCACCCGCGGCTCCCAGCTCGTCACTGCCTCCGCTGCTCAAGCCGCTGTGCTGCCGTGCTGCCGAGTCGCTGTCACCGTCGCGGATCCCTTGAGCCACCAGGTACCTCTACCATGCTACCAAGTCGCCGCCTCGCCGAGTTACCAAGTTGTGGGCCTTGTTTCCAAACCGTCAGCTTCATGCCTGTTTCTGAGCTGCCGCGCATCGAGCGGATTCGACCACTGTAGCCTCACCTCCCCACGAGCCGCCATCACTGACGAGCCGCTGACCCTTGGCCTTGTTGATCTGCCACCTCTGCCGACCATGGCTCCGTTTTAAGCCGGCGTCGTCAGCCCGCCGCTCACCTCCATAGAAAGCGGTCGGCCCAGATTTCGCTGAGAGCCGCCTCTACTGGTTCGGCTCTGCCTTCTGTCAAAGTCGGTGCTACCTCTTGAGCACTGCGTTGGTTTTCCCTTGAAGAGGTAAGGGTGATGCAGTAAAGAAGCGTAAGTATTTCCCTCAGTTTTTGAGAACCAAGGTATCAATCCAGTAGGAGGCCACGCACGAATCCCTCGCACCTACACAAACAAATAAATCCTCGCAACCAACGTGATAAGGGGTTGTCAATCCCTACACGATCACTTACGAGAGTGAGATCTGATAGATATGATAAGATAATATTTTTGGTATTTTTGTGATAAAGATGCAAAGTAAAATAAAAGGAAATGAAAATAGCTAAGTGTTGGAAGATTAATATGATGGAAAATAGACCCGGGGGTCATAGGTTTCACTAGTGGATTCTCTCATGAGCATAAGTATTACGGTGGGTGAACAAATTACTGTTGCGCAATTGACAAAATTGAGCATAGTTATGAGAATATCTAGGTATGATCATGTATATAGGCATCACGTCCAAGACAAGTAGACCGACTCCTGCCTGCATCTACTACTATTACTCCACACATCGACCGCTATCCAGCATGCATCTAGAGTATTAAGTTCATAAGAACAGAGTAACGCTTTAAGCAAGATGACATGATGTAGAGGGATAAACTCATGCAATATGATATAAACCCCATCTTGTTATCCTCGATGGCAACAATACTATACGTGCCTTGCTGCTCCTACTGTCACTGGGAAAGGACAGCGCAAGATTGAACCCAAAGCTAAGCACTTCTCCCATTGCCAGGAAGATCAATCTAGCAGGCCAAACCAAACTGATAATTCGAAGAGACTTGCAAAGATAACCAATCATACATAAAAGAATTCAGAGAAGATTCAAATATTGTTCATGGATAAACTTGATCATAAACTCACAATTCATCGGTCTCAACAAACACACCGTAAAAGAAGATTACATCGAATAGATCTCCACAAGAGAGGGGGAGAACATTGTATTGAGATCCAAAAAGAGATAAGAAGCCATCTAGCTAGTAACTATGGACCCGAAGGTCTGAGGTAAACTACTCACACTTCATCGGAGAGGCTATGGTGTTGATGTAGAAGCCATCCGTGATAGATGCCCCCTCCGGCGGAGCTCCGGAACAGGCCCCAACATGGGATCTCACGGGTACAGAAGGTTGCGGCGGTGGAATTAGGTTTTTGGCTCCGTCCCTGGAAGTTTCGGGGTACGTAGGTATATATAGGAGGAAGAAGTACGTCGGTGGAGCAACGTGGGGCCCACGAGGGTGGAGGGCGCGCCTTGTGGGTGGGTAGGCGCGCCCCCCTACCTCGTGCCCTCCTGGTTGATGTCTTGACGTAGGGTCCAAGTCCTCTGGATCACGATCGTTCCGAAAAGCACGTTCCCGAAGGTTTCATTCTGTTTGGACTTTGTTTGATATTCTTTTTCTGCGAAACTCTGAAATAGGCAAAAAACAGCAATTCTAGGCTGGGCCTTCGGTTAATAGGTTAGTCCCAAAAATAATATGAAAGTGTATAATAAAGCCCGATAATGTCCAAAGCATTATATAATATAGCATGGAACAATCAAAAATTATAGATACGTTAGAGACGTATCAAGCATCCCCAAGCTTAATTCCTGCTCGTCCTCGAGTAGGTAAATGATAAAAATAGAGTTTTTGATGTGGAATGCTACTTGGCATCATTTCAATGTAATTCTTCTTAATTGTGGTATGAATATTCCGATCCGAAAGATTCAAGATAAAAGTTCAATATTGACATAAAAATAATAATACTTCAAGCATACTAACTAAGCAATTATGTCCTCTCAAAATAACATGGCCAAAGAAAGTTCATCCATACAAAATCATATAGTTTAGTCATGCTCCATTTCCGTCACACAAGACTGCTCTCATCATGCACAACCCCGATGACAAGCCAAGCAATTGTTTCATACTTTAGTAATCTCAAACCTTTTCAACCTTCACGCAATACATGAGCGTGAGCCATGGACATAGCACTATGGGTGGAATAGAATATAATGATGGGGGTTATGTGGAGAAGACAAAAGAGGAGAAAGTCTCACATCAACAAGGCTAATCCATGAGCTATGGAGATGCCCATCGATTGATGTTAATGCAAGGAGTAGGGATTGCCATGCAACGGATGCACTAGAGCTATAAATATATGAAAGCTCAACAAAAGAAACTAAGTGGGTGTGCATCCAACTTGCTTGCTCACAAAGACCTAGGGCATTTGAGGTAGCCCATTGTTGGAATATACAAGCCAAGTTCTATAATGAAAAATTCCCACTAGTATATGAAAGTGACAAAACAAGAGACTCTCTATCATGAAGATTATGGTGCTACTTTGAAGCACAAGTGTGGTAAAAAGGATAGTAACATTGTCCCTTCTCTCTTTTTCTCTCATTTTTTTTGGGCCTTCTCTTTTTTTATGGCCTTTCTTTTTTTTCTTTTTTTCCTCACTTGGGACAATGCTCTAGAAAATGATGACCATCACACTTCTATTTATTTACAACTCAATGATTACAACTCGATACTATAACAAAGTATGACTCTATATGAATGCCTCCGGCGGTATACCGGGATATGCAATGAACCAAGAGTGACATGTATGAAAGAATTATGAATGGTGGCTTTGCCACAAATACGATGTCAACTACATGATCATGCAAAGCAATATGACAATGATTAACGTGTCATGATAAACGGAACGGTGGAAAGTTGCATGGCAATATATCTCGGAATGGCTATGGAAATGCCATAATAGGTAGGTATGGTGGCTGTTTTGAGGAAGATATAAGGAGGTTTATGTGTGAAAGAGCATATCATATCATGGGGTTTGGATGCACCGGCGAAGTTTGCACCAACTCTCAATGTGAGAAAGGGCAATGCATGGTACCGAAGAGGCTAGCAATGATGGAAAGGTGAGAGTGCGTATAATCCATTGACTCAACATTAGTCATAAAGAACTCACATACTTATTGCAAAAATCTACCAGTCATCAAAAACCAAGCACTACGTGCATGCTCCTAGGGGGATAGATTGGTAGGAAAAGACCATCGCTCGTCCCCGACCGCCACTCATAAGGAGGACACTCAAAGAACACCTCATGTTTCAAATTTGTTACATAACGTTTACCATACGTGCATGCTACGGGACTTGCAAACTTCAACACAAGTATTTCTCAAATTCACAATTACTCAACTAGCACGACTTTAATATCACTACCTCCATATCTCAAAACAATCATCAAGCATCAAACTTCTCTTAGTATTCAACACACTCATAAGAAAGTTTTTACTAATCTTGAATACCTAGCATATTAGGATTATTTAAGCAAATTACCATGCTGTTTAAGACTCTCAAAATAATCTAAGTGAAGCATGAGAGAATAATAGTTTCTATAAAACTAAAGTTACCACCGTGCTCTAAAAGATATAAGTGAAGTGCTAGAGGAAAAACTATATAATTCAAAAGATATAAGTGAAGCACATAGAGTATTCTAATAATTTCCGAATCATGTGTGTCTCTCTCAAAAGGTTTGTACAGCAAGGATGATTGTGGTAAACTAAAAAGCAAAGACTTAAATCATACAAAACGCTCCAAGCAAAACACATATCATGTGGTGAATAAAAATATAGCTCCAAGTAAAGTTACCGATGGAAGTAGACGAAAGAGGGGATGCCTTCCGGGGCATCCCCAAGCTTTGGCTTTTAGGTGTCCTTAGATTATCTTGGGGTGCCATGGGCATTCCCAATCTTAGGCTCTTGCCACTCCTTGTTCCATAATCCATCAAATCTTTCACCCAAAACTTGAGAACTTCACAACACAAAACTTAACAGAAAATCTCGTGAGCTCCGTTAGCGAAAGAAAACAAAACACCACTTCAAGGTACTGTAATGAACTCATTCTTTATTTATATTGGTGTAAACCTACTGTATTCCAAATTCTCTATGGTTTATAAACTATTTTACTAGCCATAGATTCATCAAAATAAGCAAACAACACACGAAAAACAGAATCTGTCAAAAACATAACAGTCTGTAGTAATCTGTAACTAACGCAAACTTCTGGAACTCCGAAAATTCAGCCAAAATAGGACGACCTAGACAATTTGTTTATTGTTCAGCAGCAATTGGAATGAATATTTTATCAAGTTCTGGTGATTTTTAACAATTATTTTCGTGAACAAAAAGTTTCTGGAATTTTCAGCAAGATCAAATAACTATCATCCAAGAAGATCCTATAGGTTTAACTTGGCACAAACACTAATTAAAACATAAAAAACAAATATAACCAGAGGCTAGGACAAAGGTTTATTCCTAAACAGAAGCAAAAAGCAAAAAATAAAAAAATAAAATTGGGTTGCCTCCCAACAAGCGCTATCGTTTAACGCCCCTAGCTAGGCATAAAAGCAAGGATAGATCTTGGTATTGCCATCTTTGGTAGGCAATTCTTCAATGAGACATCTAACATCTTTAGGAGTTTCTTTATTAATCATCAAACTTCTAGGCACATAACCGAAAAATTTATTTGTATCAAATGGTTCCTTAATGATAGCGAAAAGATTGGGTGAATACTTATAGATTTGAGATCCGCAGTTTCCTTACTAGAGGATTCACCCTTGTTTTTAGGAACATACATAAGCTTGGCAATTTTAGTTGGAGGACTTGGAGTATTCTTTACGGAAGAAAAAGCGGTTCCCAAGTTGGTAATGATACCTTCAAGTTTATCGATTCTAGTAGAATCTGATTTATTCTTTCATTAACTATGGGTTCCTTCTCCTTAATGTTTTTCAAAGTGACTCCTACTTTAGATCCATATTGAGTAATTTGGTTGTGGATCTTTTTATCCAAATTTTCGATTAACTCTACGGTAGCAACTTTATTTTCAATAATTTCAAGTCTTTGCATTACATGCTCCAAAGTTAACATAGTTCCATTAACCAAAAAGGTGGTGAGCCAAACAAATCTATCATAGCATTATAAGAATCAAAAGTATGGCTACCCAAGAAATTCCCTCCGGTAATGGTATCAAGGATATATCTGTACCAAGGAGTAGCGCCTACATAAAAATTGCGGAGAAGAACGGAAGTAGACTGCTTCCTGGTAGATCTATTTTGAGCATTGCAAATTCTATACCAAGCATCTTTCAGATTTTCCCCCTCCCTTTGCTTAAAATTTAGAACTTCATTCTCGGGAGACAGCGGAGAAGATAGAGGACTAGCCATAACAACAAGCAGGCGAAAAAGAAGCGAACGGAAAAGAGAGGGCGAATAAAAACGGCAAGGGTGAAGTGGGGGAGAGGAAAATGAGAGGCAAATGGCAAATAATGTAATGCGGGAGATAAGGGTTTGTGATGGGTACTTGGTATGTTGACTTTTGCGTAGACTCCCCGGCAACGGCGCCAGAAATCCTTCTTGCTACCTCTTGAGCACTGCGTTGGTTTTCCCTTGAAGAGGAAAGGGTGATGCAGTAAAGCAGCGTAAGTATTTCCCTCAGTTTTTGAGAACCAAGGTATCAATCCAGTAGGAGGCCACGCACGAGTCCCTCGCACCTACACAAACAAATAAATCCTCGCAACCAACGCGATAAGGGGTTGTCAATCCCTACATGGTCACTTGCGAGAGTGAGATCTGATAGATATGATAAGATAATATTTTTGGTATTTTTGTGATAAAGATGCAAAGTAAAATAAAAGGCAATGAAAATAGCTAAGTGTTGGAAGATTAATATGGTGGAAAATAGATCCGGGGGCCATAACAAATTACTGTTGAGTAATTGACAAAATTGAGCATAGTTATGAGAATATCTAGGTATGATCATGTATATAGGCATCACGTCCAAGACAAGTAGACCGACTCCTGCCTGCATCTACTACTATTACTACACACATCGACCGCTATCCAGCATGCATCTAGAGTATTAAGTTCATAAGAACAGATTAACACTTTAAGCAAGATGACATGATGTAGAGGGATAAACTCATGCAATATGATATAAACCCCATCTTGTTATCCTCGATGGCAACAATACTATACGTGCCTTGCTACCCCTACTGTCACTGGGAAAGGACAGCACAAAATTGAACCCAAAGCTAAGCACTTCTCCCATTGCAAGAAAGATCAATCTAGTAGGCCAAACCAAACTGATAATTCGAAGAGACTTGCAAAGATAACCAATCATACATAAAAGAATTCAGAGAAGATTCAAATATTGTTCATAGATAAACTTGATCATAAACCCACAATTCATCGGTCTCAACAAACACACCGCAAAAGAAGATTACATCGAATAGATCTCCACAAAAGAGGGGGAGAACATTGTATTGAGATCCAAAAAGAGAGAAGAAGCCATCTAGCTAGTAACTATGGACCCGAAGGTCTGAGGTAAACTACTCACACTTCATCGGAGAGGCTATGGTGTTGATGTAGAAGCCCTCTGTGATTGATGCCCCCTCCGGCGGAGCTCCGAAACAGGCCCCAAGATGGGATCTCACGGGTACAGAAGGTTGCGGCGGTGGAATTAGGTTTTTGGCTCCGTCTCTGGTAGTTTGGGGGTACGTAGGTATATATAGGAGGAAGAAGTACGTCGGTAGAGCAACATGGGGCCCACGAGGGTGGAGGGCGCGCCTAGGGGGGGTAGGCGCGCCCCCTACCTCGTGCCCTCCGGGTTGATGTCTTGACGTAGGGTCCAAGTCCTCTAGATCACGTTCGTTCCGAAAATTACGTTCCCGAAGGTTTCATTCCGTTTGGACTCCGTTTGATATTCTTTTTTTGCGAAACTCTGAAATAGGCAAAAAAAACAGCAATTCTGGGCTGGGCCTCCGGTTAATACGTTAGTCCCAAAAATAATATAAAAGTGTATAATAAAGCCCGATAATGTCCAAAACAGAATATAATATAGCATGGAACAATAAAAAATTATAGATACGTTGGAGACGTATCAGTCGGCCGCATCGCCGGCAACGCCGCCCTATCGGTTTCGCCCTCGGGCTGCCCGGCCAACCGCCGACGCAGGCTCACTGCGGCTGATCCCGCTGACTGTCGCCTGCTGCCCACAGGCTCCGCCGTGCTGCGGCGCCTCTGTATCCGCGACCCTCCGCATTGATGCCTCCTCCGGCTCATACCACGCATTGACCGGCCGCTTGGTCGACCCTAAGATTGCCTCTGTGCCTTTATGGGGGATCATTTGCCACTGCGTCGTTGCTTTTGCTCCATTCTGTCGAGACGATCTGTTGAGAATAGGCAAAGAAAATTCAACATGGCTGGAAACTTTTGGAGAAAGATCCATGAGGAGGAAAACAGTACTTCGAAATTGGTGATCGTGGGAGGGTTATATAAATCATCTCTCGCATAAGGATAACAGTATTGAACAGTAACACTCCCAAAGGAAGAGATTGCTGACCGTGGGAGTACCATGTTTACACTAGATGGAGTGTACTATTACCTGAGGATATACACAGACGTTTTACAGATCATCTGTCATTCACAAACATCAGGTGATATCCATCCAAGTTTGTTTTATTAGCACATATTGTTTTTTCAAAGAACAGTTTATCTTTTCCTTGGTCTGCAATATTGTTTATGCAGGACAATTGTTCATTGCAAAAGCGATGGTTGTTTCATGGATGTATAGCTCGCGCCACTATTATCATGCGCTAGCATCTGACCGTGCCATGATGCTCGACAGATATATGTGCAAACCGTCGTTTTTACGGCCCAATTTACATCAATATGACATGGTTGATTCGCCCGTCTGCGCGGCTTACCGCGCCTGCGATTGCCTCACCCGTCCGCGCGGCTTACCGTGCCTGCGATTGACTCGCCCGTCTGCGCTGGCTGGCAATGCCGCGGATGGTTCATCTCTCTGCTACCGCGGCCAACTCGGCCGTGATTGATTTCAGCTTCACATATCAGGTGAAATCCATCCAGTATATTTTTATATTATATAATTATTTCTTTAAAAGAGCAATTACTCTAGCTTGCAAGTTCTCCAATGCAGGACAAGTTGCCTACTGCAAAAGGGACTATTATATCA
Source organism: Triticum aestivum (assembly GCF_018294505.1). Lineage (NCBI taxonomy): Eukaryota > Viridiplantae > Streptophyta > Magnoliopsida > Poales > Poaceae > Triticum > Triticum aestivum. The sequence continues at coordinate 369,916,155 of NC_057796.1, read as the reverse complement.
TTGAGTGTTGAATGACACAGACCGGTTTATATCACGGTTAAATATGAAGAATCTCAAGCTAACTCCTCGAGTCGTCTTGAGACTCAGGGGCTACAATGACATGACTCGGCAGAATTCGCCGGTATCAGTGAATTCAAGAACTCTTGGTCATTGGAGGGAAAAATAACCCGGCCCTGGAGACTACTGCTATATTGATGAAAGTTTAAAGGCCGTCAGAAAATTTCCGGCTCAAAATGAAGAATTCCGGTTTTAAATCTGGCTCAAGGGAAATCTGTCTCTCACAAAGCTTTGAAGCTCTCAATATCCAGTTTAAAATTCCGGTTCAAAAGAATCATCTCTCTCAAGTTCGAGTTCTCATAGAAATTAAACGTTGCCAAAGAGAACTTGCTACCGTGATGCGCGGTTCAAACAAGGGTATCTTGCCTTATTGGCTTATCATATTATTGACCACCTGGGGGCTTCCTGCTCATCGAACATAGCGATGACTACCCTTTTGATCCAGCTTGTACGCCATGATTGCAAAATACTTGGGGGCTTCTTGCTCATGGAGCATAGCTATGATTACCCTATTGATCCGGCTTGTACGCCTGGAATGAAATATTACTTGGGGGCTCTTTGTTCAACGGACAAGAGTTTTTATGACCCTTGTAATAGGCTTGGAAGCCAGGCTTGGAAGCCAGGTGTATTCACCTAAAAACCCGGGTTATCCTGCCTTTTTAAGTCTGCCACTCTACAAGATTGACTGGAATGACTTGCCGTACTTTTGACAGTCAATCTTACACATACTCTGAACTTGTCAAAGTTAAAACGACGATTGGTCATGTGAGGCCCGGCTTATAAGGTTGCATGAAGGTTTAACTCAGCGGCTGTGCGGCCCTTTGAAAGCACTTGACTTGAAGGTTTGGCAGCCTGTGAAAGCCTTGTTTTTTGCTTTTTAAATTTCTATTTGATTTAAACATTTTTTAAGGTTCATTTTTTGTGACATGTTAATACATGGTTGAAAACCGATGAGGGCTATGTTGCCTTATGGCTTATATATGAATCTACCCGACATTTGTTAACCCGGCCTGGCTTTGGACTTTAAGTCGCTGGTGTATGATGATTATCTGCTTGGAGTTCTGGCTCTAAGCTTTGGGATGTTACCTCTTACTACCTTTGGCTTTGTAAGCCGGCGGTATAAACAAATTGAATAGGGGGTTGTGCTCTCAATATTTGGGTTGTAACCCTTACTGCACGACATATGATGAGTCGGCAGTGTTAACGAATATCACAGGTATGATATTTATTTTCTTATAATTATATGAGGTTTTTCTAAACCGGCCCCGGCTATGGACCTTAAGTCGCCAGTATCATTTGGATTGCGCCATTGGAATCATGCGCTTATAAATCATTGGATTATTACCCTCACTAGATGTGGCGCTGTAAGCTGGCAATTGAGCCAATTTTCCAGGTATATTTTTAAAATTGTTGGATGAATATGCAAGGTTTGATAACCCGCCTTGGCTTTGGACGTTAAGTCGCCAGCATATTTTGGATTGCGCTATTGAAATTATGCACTTATAAATCATTGGATTGTCATCTTCACTGCACATGGCAATGTAAGCCCGCAGTACAAGTCAATTCTACAGGTATGTTTTCCTGGTTATATGAATATATGAGGTTTGATAACCCGCCCTAGTTTTTAACTTTAAGTTGCCAGTATGTTTAGGCTTGAATGGCCTTGCTTAGTCTTTTTAGTGATTACATAAGACTATATTGGGTTGTTACCCGCCCTTGCTTTTGACGTTAAGTCGCCAGGGCATATGTTGTTTAAACTTTGTGCAGAACATGCAGCTTTACGCATAAGTAAGAATACTGCTATTGCTCATATGAATCATTGAGTTTAAACCCATCATCTGGCCATCTGAAGATATTGCCGGGTTAACCAGATCCGGGTTATATTTTGCAATATTGACTTTATTGAGGCTATAGGCCGCCGGGTTACAAAATTTTTGGCTTAAAATGAATGCGCATTAAGTCGCCATCGGCCAAGAGCCACCGGGTATTTAAACTCCGGATTTACTTGTCAACCAATAAGGTATTCAAATCATTAATAGCCAAAATTGGCTGGATTTTCATGATGATATTGAATGATTGTGGTTTTTATACCGGATTATATTATTCAAATATTGAATAGCCAACATGGCTGGATTTTATTATGGTTATCAATAGCCAGTATTATGATTGAGGTTTTCAAAGTCGCTTCAGCGCAATGGCTATTATTTCTTTATCATTGGTTATGATTTATTCTACAATGGAAGAAATAGTCCCGAGTCGCTGCAGGCATACGACCCAGCACTTGGGGGCTACATTATTTGAATCATAATTATATCAAATATGGAAGTCCCATGTCGCTGCAAACATGCACCATGACACTTGGGGGATAATGCAAGATCATATTTTACTTGCCTTATTGAAGACCCGACTCATTACATTGTAATGAGCCGGCCCTTGGGAGCTACCAATTGCTCCTGTCAAAAATTCAAGGTACACAAGCCTTAATTCATTATATTGAAAGGTCCACTACTCAGTTGGTAGAGTACAAAGCTCTTAACCTCGTGGACGTGGGTTCGAGCCCCATGGTGAGGGTTACATCATATGATGTTATTTTCAATGAAGTATATATAAAGTCCCAGCTCAGTATTATCTTACTGAGCCGGCCCTTGGGGGCTACACGTTGTTGTTCAAGTTTACATGATCATATCTAAAAGTCCCTGCTCATTATTGCATAATGACCCGGCCCTTGGGGGCTACACTGGTTGAAGTTTTTATGAGCATAAGGTAATTACAAGTCCCAGGTTGCTACAGGCATAACAACCCGACACTTGGGGGCTACATATGTGGAATATTCAGTTTTGACTAGTGAATGAGATGAATAACCTGGATTTCTTCAAGGTTGCAACTTTTATATTGAAGCAAGTCTTAAGCTGTTACTATGCTCCCTTCTTAAGACTTGGGGGCTACAAGTGATATGCATATAAGGGAGGTACGCTTTCAAGCTTGATGTTAGCAACAATTATGACCCGGTGCTATCAATATTTACAAACCGGATATTTTGGGAATGATAAACTGGCAAGTTCTACATCTTTAAGCAGGCTGAAAATCAGATGAGTATTTCAAGACCAATATTTTGTGTTAAGCATTGGGAGCTGAATCAAATGAATTGTTCTTCATGATATTTTTCTGTGAGAAACCAATGTCAGCAAATTGATTATGAAGCTAGCCTATTGACCCAGATTTTATGGAAGAAGGAAATGACAAGGACTTAAGGATGAGCAGGTGCTGGTTCACAAATTTTTAAACCGGAGCACAACCTGTCAAAATTGTTCTTGTGTTTATTTTGTAGCATAAGTTTACCATGGATAAATTCAAGCTAAACTGGGGGCTAATGTCGGGGATATACCCCGCGGTGTAACCCGCCGGATGTATGACCAGGGTGGAACTTGGCGACTTACTGGCGACCCGCCCGGACCTGGCGGTTTATGGGCAACCCGCCTAAACATTATGACTCACTGGTGACTCGGCGGGCGGGTCAGACGGACGACAAGGCCCAAGGCCCAGAAGGTCGGCTCATGTGATGGTGGGCCGGCTTAAGAGGAAAGGCGTGATATTTCCCTCACAACGAATCAAGACCCGGACTTGTATCCGGCTTGTATTAGAAGATAGACTAGTCCTAATCCTAATGGGACTCCACATGTAACCCGCCCCTCCAACTTATATAAGGAGGGGTAGGGCACCCCAAGAGGGGGAGATAATAAAAAGGGCTAGATACAACTAGAGGAGAGCCGGCTTATGCAGCAACTCCATCATGAGCATAATGAGAGCTAGCCACAAACAGCATGTAGGGCTATTACCGGATGATGTTTCCCGAGGCCCGAAGCTGTCTAAACCCTTGTCTTGTGTGTTAATCCGCTTCGCGTCTCTCATCCCGATCAACCCCTCTCAAGCTACCACATAGATGCGTTGGCCTCACGATGAAGTCCTCACACTAGGACATCTGTTGTCATAATTCCACAACACACATGCATGCAGTGCTTGCACCTCGGGTACACACATGCATGCACTTACTCCACTCCGTAGTACATCGAGAGAAAATTGAGGAAATGATTGCGGTTACCACGCCCTAATTAATTGAGCATTAAACCAAACACATCTAAAGTCTCTCTGGTGGTGGAAATGCATGGAGAGAAATGCATCAGAATGAAGCGCGCCCTGTAAACTGTGACGGAGGGAGGAGTAGTATGAAGGTGCAAAACCAAGTACGTGTGTGGCCAGTCAGTCAACGCACTTCCTCTTGGCATATCACTGACATGTGGGACCGGAGTATGAGCAAACCGATCTCAATTGACGGCAAAATGGCCAACCCGCCGTTCCTTGAGAGAGACGAGGAGCGAGAAGACACAGACGGGCTCGCACAGAGGCCAAGATATATTCGAGCATGGTTGATCGATATCATCATTACATGTTTGACGTTTTTTAATACTACTATTGGGCTGCCGTTTTCCGCCCTTCTCCCGAATAAATGTGTACTTTTATCAGAGATTAAAATAAAATAATAGTACAGACGCTCCACCATGCGGTTCTAGTAGTAGTACTACTCATACTACTAAACCTTGCGCTTGGCTCTTCGCCTCTTCGTAAAGTCGAACAATGATGGTACTCCGCATATTGGGTACTACAGTGTATGCCTCTGACAATCTAACACCGAATGTACTACTACATGTCCATCGCCTGGGCGAGGGTAGGTTGCATTAGTCAAAAGGCATAAGCGAGCTTCACCTTGTCCTGCAAGCTTCTCCTCATTCTGCGAGTTGACGGGACACACCAAAAAGTAGTGCTAGTCCATACTCCCTCCTTTCCGATTAATATGGCTTAATCTTTTTTGCGGGTAAATGAGAGAGCTTTATTCATATATAAGCATTCTTAGGACGATCAGCCAAGAGACTGGTCACTAGGAAGCGAGGTACCCCGCAAAAAAAGAAGAAGGAAGCGAGGTGTTTCATCAAGCCAGCTCTCGGCCACATTAAAAGTGCAGCAAGCACGGTTCGCACAAAGATGCGCCGCATGATTTGCTGACCTATTTACATGCTGAATAACAAAAAAAGAGAAAATATTACCAAGCGCAAAAGTTTGAATTGTGGCGAGTGTTCCATGCAATCAACTTCCATTATCACATGCGAGAACCCTCGAAGAGAACCAAATGTGTTGAAGATTGCTTTATCACATTTGAAAATAAAATAAGAGTGCAGACGCTCCTCCATCCGGTTCCTAGTAGTAGTACATACCTCTATAGTAGTAGTACTAGTACTAGTAAACTTTGCGCTTGGCTGTTCGCCTCTTCGGGAAGTCGAACAATAATGGTACTAGTACAGTGTATGCTTCTGGCAATCTGACAGCGAATTAACTGTTGCACGTCCACTGCCTGAGCGAGGGAGATCTTGCATTAGTCAAAAGTTTCTCCTTGTCCCGCGAGCCACCGCGCGCAAGCTTCTCCCGTCCTGCAAGCTTCTCCTCGTTCGGCAAGTTGACGGGACACAACAAAGTAATGCTAGTCCATACTGCCTCCTTTCCGGTTAATATGGCTTAATTTCAAACGAGATAAATACACTGTCTGTCACTGTATATTTGTAAAAATAAGGTCAGTGGACTTCAAAATATGCTCATTGCTCTCAATATATACATTTTCCGATGTTTATACGGTCACTAGCTCACCCTGGCTGAGTATGTGTGTGCATGCACGTGTAGGTTGAGCACTTGAGCGTGACCGTGTGTGTTCCGTCGTGTGCTCGGACATGCATGCATTAGGGCGTCGCGCGCGTTCTTGCATCCATGTGTACGTGTGACTGTTGCATGCATGCACGAGGTTGTAGTCCCTCAGACTAGCCACAGTGGGAGTAACTTCAGCAGTAACATCGAGTCCAACTCAACAAATTTGCTTATGTGGCAATGAGTTAATGAGGAGAGAGGTAGTTTGATTAACTCACCTAGTTACTGTAATATCACATGTCCCAATGCAATATGAGTCTATAACCTAATAAATGAGGCTTTGCATTTTACCATACTTATGTTACTACCCACTATGAAAGGTAGTAACATAGTCTAGGGATATGTGTATGTTACTAGTGTATGTTACTCTCCATTGTGGCTAGTCTCACATTCACATGTTCATAAGTCAATGCTTTGTCAAAACGTTGCATGCAAGGTTTAATCATTCGTTGTTCACGCATGCATTCCCGATATTAATACGTTGGTAAAGATAATTTCTTGAGGAAAACGAGCCCATGAATTGAGTACAAAGGGGAGCAATAAGCCATGACGGAGGGAGTACCAGTAGTGAACCGAAAGGAGGGAGTAGGTACTAGTAGTACTACGTAACAACGTGCAGTAACAAAATTCCTCTATGCGCATCCTGTCTACGTGTCATGCAAGAAAACAGAGATAAGTACAAGTGAGACTCAGGAACGGTCATACACGTAGGGGGAGTACGTGTAGGGGCCACTAAGGAGCAGTCAAATCACACAGTAAGTTAGTCGGAAGAAGCAACCATCATTTCACTCTTCAATGACACGTATGCAATATAAAATGGTTGATATGGAGAGAAAAAGAAAACCACTATATATACACTAGCAGGAGCCTAAGCTACAAGCCTGCTTGCTTGGGTTGCTCTCTTCACAAGCATAGAACGACGGTGGCCACACCGCTGGTCACAGATCCGGCCTGATCCCACCGCTGGGGGAAGGGAACGATGTTCTGCGTAGACGCGGTCGACATCGGCGAGGGAGAAATCGTGGTGCGTCCCAATCGGGGGTCTCCGCTGTATGGGCTGATGCCGCATCCCAACCGCCCTTCTAGCTACAACCCGACGTCCCAGGTACATCTTCCTTTTGGAGCCGGCTTGCTCCACTGCCGCAGCTCCCCACGTAGCTCCATCTCCATGTCGATCTTTCTCTACTTCTACCGGCTTCCATTTGTGATGAGTTTATGTCTCATGACTTAGTGCCAGTACTATTATTCTAATCACACTTCTTCAATATCTTTGCCATCAGGGATGCTCAGCTCGATTTTAGTGGAACTGCACAAAAGCATCGTATGATCCGAGGGTGCCAGCCGTCTTTCCTTCGACAGGTTCTACCTAGCCAGGAAATTAAATCTTGTTTAGGGTTTAGGGTTTAAGTCGTAGTAACCCCATTAGTAGTTTTTCTTTTGAACACGCTCTCACAACTTTTGTCTTTAGTTGTGAAGTAAGTATTGGCTATGACCTGTGAATCATTGAGATGCATCAGCATGCGTGTTAGTTTTCCTTTGTATTTGATGGAATGTTGTAACGGGGCAACCTTGGAGTAGGAATGAAAATGGTGTGGAAAGTTTTCGTTTTTCCGGAGAAAAAATGGAAACGGAGAGAAACTAACGTTTCGTTTCATTTGATCACGCCATCAAGCAAAACCAACGTTTAAACCACGTCTGTCACGTTCATGTCTCACCCTCCTCCATGGCTCCACCCCACACAGTCGCTCGGCATGCCACTCACCGCAAACCGAGTATACGATAACTTTCTCGCCTGCTTGTCGATGGATCGCGCCATGGAGTACTAGCACTACTGGAAGAGATTGACGAGTTGGGGGAGGACAGCTAGCTGTAGCACGGACTCCCAAGAACTTTTTACATGCATGTTGTGGCCGGCTATTGCGACCTTTGAACACGGAGCAGTCACGTGCACCGGGAAGCGGCGCGGGCGACGCTCTCTCGACCGACGCGCCTCTTCAATGCCGGCGCCAGTGAGAGGTCGCGTCCGCTCTAGCCGGGCATGAATGCGACACTGACCGTTTCGGGCGGGAAGCACGCGCGGGTGATGAAGAGGGTTTGGGTTGGTCAGGAGCGGGCGTGGCAGCGGTCTGGACGCCCGCAAACAAGAGATGTTGTACGTTAATATTGCTGCGTATATGATTAAAAATGTAAATAATGTGCCAGTTGGACAAATATGATTGGAGATGGAGATGGAGATGGAATTTTACGTAAACACAGATATGCATGTCTACGTCTATGTGTGCGCGACGACTCTCGCAACCTGGAAGCGGGGGCATGTTTTTGATCGAGTTTTCTTTCTTGGTACGTTAAAAAATTGTCCACCAATTTTCATTTCTTTTTTCCGGGAACGTGCGTATTCAATTTAAAACCACTGCTATGGAGAGATTTTTTTACTCCATTGTATATATAGCCTCTTGTTTGATAGGGTTTCTCGCGTCTCGCTCTCTCACCCTCTCCATATCAAAACAAGATGACAGTGTCCACTCTATCTCTCTCCTCATCGTTGGTCACAGATCCGGCCGAATCCCGTCCGCTGCGGGAGATGAGGAGGTGCAGCGTTGGCGTTGTCTCCGTCGGCGATGGAGGAAGCCGATGCGCACCGTCCTCTCGGAGCCGGCGCGGACGAAGGTCCTCCACGCCCTTATTCGCTGGCATTGTGTGGGCAGATCCCGCCAGCCCGCCTAAGCGACATCTCGCCCACCTGAGGTATAACTTCTTGTACTGGTCCAGCTCCCGAGGTCGCTGCATGCAGGTTTTCTTCTATGCGACTACTCCCCAACTCCCCATGTATAGTAGCTAGGGTTCGTCGGCTGGTCCAACATCACCTACTACTATAGAGGAAACGCCACTCGAAAAGTTGTCCTGGTTTATGCCTCGGTGGAGGTATACATGTTGTTTCGACAAAAAGTACATGGTGGTTGTGCGGTCATTGTCCATATGCTCCTATTGATGCTGCTAATCTAATACTATCACTGGTTAAATGAAGAAATGCTTTTTTTCTCGGGTATCCTGGTTTAGTTCCTATCAAGATAATCATGATGCTTCCGTTTGTTGGTGTACTTTTCATTAATTCTTATTGACAATTGAGATGTCGCTGTTAATCTTGTACCACTGCCAAAAGAAAGTAACATCACTATATCCCTTTTTATATTTTTGCAAACAGCGATGCGTATCTCCATACCCGGGCATGTCTTCCTCAATTTTAGTGGAACTGCACAAAATTGGATGGCCATTGTTGTTCCGCCTCACTGTCCTCTGCCACGTGGTTCTTCCTTCCTCGAGCTTGATTACTGAGAAGAAACAGACCACAGTGAGGATTTGTCGAACTTCATAGGTGCCTCACCCAAACTTGATGCCAAATGGATGATGCATCACCATGATGACCTATCGATGCTCATGGTTGCGCCTCATGGTTGCATCGGCTGGTGAAGCTGATCGATTTTAAATGAAAAACAAGATGTCTTCCATCAGTGCTCTTTGCTTGTTACCCACGAAGATGATATCCTTCATCAGTTCACCTTGGTTGCGTTGGAGACGCAGTCGTCTTTCACGTTGGTGCAATTTTATCACACAATTGGCTATGAACCAAATGTTTCCTCGAAGAAGAATCGACGTTGGTACTAAGAGCATAAGTTTTGTATTGATTTCTAAGCCTTCTCACAACTTTGTCTTCAACTCCCATGTATTTTTATTTGTCCAGCTATTAACTTTGATTAAAAAAGTGGTGTGGACTAAAAACCCGGATGGACGTAGTAGCCCTCCATTTTTATTTACTTTGCATATTAGATTTGACTGAAGTCAAACTTTGTAAAGTTTGACCAAGTTTAGGCCGAACACAACAAACCATAATTATTGAGAGAGGACAAACTGTACATACTCTCAAACCTTTCCGATAATTGAAATTAAAATTCTTTATTTGTACACACTCTCACACATTTTCGATAATTTGGCGCATGTGTGGTTGTTCACTTAAGGGAGGGTAGTGTACCGCACGTGAAGGACAGGAAGTGCGACCAGGACGCGTGGATCGTTAGTTCATCGAAAGTAGTAGTTTTCTTCACTGGTACGTTAAATAAAGAGTTTCGTTTCGTAGTTACACAATTTAAATCAATTATTATGGAGAGAATAAGAAAACCACTCCACTATATATTAGTAGTATACACAAGTACTATATGGACGCAGCTTCATTGACTTAGTGCACCTGCCTTTGGGTGTATGACAGGTGGGCCCAAAATGTGGCTGGCCCACTTGTCATATAGCCAAAGGCAGGTGTAGTTAAGGCACCAGAGCTCAGTCTGTACTATAGTATATATGTAGGATGCCCTCCGTAAACTAATATAAGAGCATTTAGAACACTAAAGTAGTGATCTAAACGCTCTTATATTAGTTTACAGAGGGAGTACTATATAAGCTAGAGCCTCAGCGCTTGTTCGCTAGGGTTTGCACTCTCCACACTCTCGCCGCACTACCTATATATATACACGTTGGAGGCTCAGCCTTCCTTTGCTAGGGTTTGCTATATTCACAGTCTCTCACCCTCTTCACCAGATCTAAATAAGACTGCGTTGGCCTCTATCTCTCTCTCCCCCCTCACCGCTGGTGAAGGAGGCGTCCGGATCCCGTCGCACCGGGAAGGGGAGGAGGTGTAGCGTTCACTCTATTGCCTTCGGCAAGGGAGGCAATCCACTGCCGGCTGCGCTGTTCTCTTTCACGCAGCGCCTGTGCGGGAGGGCCACTTACCCCTTCTTCCTTGCTGCCATATGTAGTGTGGGAAGATACGGCCTCCCGCCGCACGCCTAGCCACATCCTGACGACCCTAAGGTATAAGTTTCTTTGAAACCGTCATTGCTCTAGCTGCATGCGGATATTTTTCGATTCTGTAGTCGAATCTAGGTCTTGGTTCAAAGAGGAAAGAAGGGTGTGGTGGGCTGGAGCATGAATCTAGGACATGGTTCAATGAGGAAAGGAGGGAGGGAAAGTAGTATAGACTGGCTATCCAGCCGCTTCGTTGGTCGAAATGGGAAAACGGGGGTAACCCAGTACACACACTTGTAAGGAACCGATCTGTTTGTTGAAAAAGGAAAGAAACTGGGGGTCGGGTAGTTTGTGCAGGACTAGTTTTTTTGCCCTCACATGGGAAAAATGTTCAAAGAGAACAAATATGGGACCAACGCAGATATGCTACTTGGCAACATACTCTGCATCACCCGTTTATACATGTGGACGCACATGGTGCTGGCATGTCCCATGTCCCATACAACTATTTTGCTGTCGTTAATCTAAGAATGCCGCTGGAAAATTGAAGCAATGCCATTGTTAAAAGTAAATTACATTTTTAACGAATGTTGTTTTAAGAGAATGTCTCTGTTAATATGAACCAACGCAACCGTTTTAGGAATGCTCCTGTCCTACTTTGTTTTCCATCAAGATAAGTTAGATGCTTCTTTTTGTCGCCGTTTGTTTCACCCACCTTTATTGGCCAGTAATTGTTTCCTTTTTTCCTCTGTTAAAACAGGGATATCTATTCAACTTGTTGCTATAGCAAACTTAAATGTCACACCGGCAACTTTGCTTGATTTCAGTGCAACTGCACAAAATGAGATTGGATTTCCTATTCGTGTTGGTAGATTCGTATTTTATCTTGTCTGTCTCATGAAAGGTCAGTACAGGCCTTCATCCACATGATTGTGCAGTGTGCTTTGAGATGTTGTGCTACTTGTATTGGTACTATTTTAAATAATGTTGAATTGAAGCTATTTAATTGCTCTCTTTTCCCATCAAGTAGTGAACAAAAATAGGACCAACCCAGACATGATGCTTGTTGCTTTGTTACAACAAACTCTGCATCACCCCCTTTATAAGTAGATGGAAGCACATGGTGTTGTTGCGCCCACTCTCCCCTGGAATAGTTTTTGCTTTTTGTTAATCTAATGTCGCTGGTAAAATTAAGCAATGCCACTCTCAGAATTAACTACTGAATCTTAGTTCAAAACTGCAACACTTGTTAGGGATTGGCGGGATTACCATTTTTGTGGCCGCATGTTTCATCCTCCTTTATTGGCCAGTAATTGATTACTTTTTTGCCTCTGTTAAACAGGGATATCTATTCAACTTGTTGCTATTGCGACATTTTGCTTCGCTACGCGAAACACTTTTGTTTTAAGAGTGTTTTGTGCAGTTCAACTTGAATGTCGCATCGGCGACTTTGCTTAATTTTGGTGGAACTGCACAAACGGAGATCGGATTTTCATATATGTGTTGGGATTTCTTTCAAGTCCTCCTCGTGAGTTGTTTCAAATCTTGGTCAAGAAAGGTCAGTACCGACTTTCATCCACATGATGCTGCAGTGGGCTTTGAGATGTTGTGCTACTTGTATTGGTACTGTTTTGGATAAATGTTTAATTGAAGCTATTGAACTGCTGTCTTTTACAATTAAGTGAGAAAAAATTGTCCGAACCCAGACATGATTCTTGTTTCTTTGTTACAACAAAACTCTGCATCACCCCCTTTATAAGTAGATGGAAGCACATGCTGTTGTTGCACCCACTCTCCCGTGGAACTGTTTATGCTTTTTGTTAATCTAATGCCGCTGGTAAAATTAAGCAATGCCACTCTCAGAATTAACTATTGAATCTTAGTTCAAAACTTCAACACTTGTTAGGGATTGGCGGGATTACCATTTTTGTGGCCACATATTTCATCCTCCTTTATTGGCCAATAATTGATTCCTTTTTTACCTCTGTTAAAATAGGGATATCTATTCAACTTGTCGCTATTGCGACATTTTGCTTCACTTAATTTTGGTGGAACTGCACAAAGGAGACCGGATTTCCATATATGTGTTGAGATCTCTTTCAGGTCTTCCTCACGAGTTGTTTCAAATCTTGGTCTTGAAAGGTCAGTACCGACTTTCCTCATAATTAACTACTGAATCTTAGTTCAAAACTGCAACACTTGTTAGGGATCGGCGGGAGTACCATTTCTGTTAGGGATCGGCCGGAGTACATGTTTAAGAAATGTATTCTTCAAATAATGTCTCTGTTAATATATATGAGTTACAGTGTTTTACAAATGGTACTATCCTGCTTTGTAGTTCTTTCTACATGTTTAACCAAGGTATTGTTAAGATAATGTCTCTGTTAAAATGAATCAGTCGCATTGTTTTAGGAATGGTACTTTTCTGCTTTGTCATTCTTTATACATGTTGAAACAAGGCATTGTTAAGATAATGTCTCAGTTAATATGAATGAATCACACTGATTGAGAATTGCTACTCTCCTGCTTTGTTTCCCATTAAGATAAGGTAGATCAGTAGATGTTTTTCTTCTGGGAGTACAAGTCATCAACCGTTATTTCTCAGTAATTGTTTCCCTTATACCTATTGTTGCTTACAGGGATATCAAAATTAAAGCTCGGTTTATTCGACTTTGATTTTAGTTGAACTGCACAAAAGGAGCCAATGTGTCTAAGGCAAACTGCTGCATTAGTGGGTCCAGTTGGTCTTACCACTTTGCAGAAAGAAGCAGTCACTGTTTGCGCTACATTACAGAAGGAATGATCGAGAAGCTTTACAGAGTATTAGTAGACGCTGGTGACATGACTAGTCTGCAGAGAGCATAGGCAACTCTACAACACGTGGAGTGCACTGGCAAAAGTGCCCAAACAAGTACAAGAAGCCAGGACGGACTCCAAGTCTGTCAATGTCATTCTAAGCAACAATGATGGGGCATCTGGGTATGGTAATCTGTTTACCGTACTTTCAGTTTGTTAGTCCACCGATTGGTGGGTTGACACTGGGGCCAATATTCATGTGTGTGCTGATGTGTCTTTGTTTTCTTGCAGCATATAAATACGAAATCCACAGGGATGCTCAGCTTGATTTTAGTGGAACTGCACAAAATGTTCAGATGGTTCGTGTCCTCCATAATACTTCATCATGCACAATACATCGAATGGTTCTCTAATCATTCGTTGTCACCTTGAGCCACCGGACTATCAGATGACAAACTGATGACAAACCCTGCCTGTTCCACAATCATAGGCATTACATATTTTGAATGGGAAAAGCTTGTCAAAGTTTAATCATTGATGTTAGCAAGAAGACATTAGTTTAATATATTGGAATTGGAAAACCTTGTCAAATTTTGCTCATTGATGTTAGCCAGAAGACATGCATTTGATATTTTTGAGTGGGACGCCCTTTGTTGTGAGCAACGTCGATCGTTTTTTCCTATTCCTGTCTTCAGTTCAGAAGTAAATATTTACTCTACTGAGATGCATAGTCACATGAATGTTGACTTATGTAAGGTATTTTAAGAGTTTGTTCTGAATGTTGTCTATGTAATGCCAGGCCTTGTGAGTTTGATTGCAAAGTTGAGCTTGGAATGTTGTGGCATGCGGCATCACGAGCTGTTCACCGTGCCTCCTGAGAATAATGCTTCATATTGTTTTGCATGTTGAGCTAATGCCTGTGATTTGCATGTTAAGAAGATCATCCTCTTCTGTTGTTTCTGTGCTTAAGAAGTTCATTGTCTTATGTTTCATTCATAGCCTATACGACAACTCGGGTAGGTTAGAGGTGAAACCATATGATCTTCCGACCAACTCATCATCTTAGGCCGTGATTGGATCGTCGTTTTCCAACCAAAACCGCTTGTAAAACTGACGCTTGTAAATAAAAGCAGATGGTCTCGGGCGAAGCGCTTGGTTGGTCGATTTTGACTAGTAAAATATACACTGGTCTCTCAAATTACACGCGTAACACGCCGGTTTTCGTTACAGACCTCGGGCCCTCGGTTTCATTACGCCTGTATTTTACGAGTTGTTTCCGATGACGAGTAAATTACACTTGTATCTTAATACAGGTGTGAAATAAACCAGAGCTCCCAAGCGCGGCCTTACCGTTTCATGTCGTCTCAGTCTCTCGAAGGTGCTCATAGGTGTCCGATGATCCTGGCTTCCTGAATAAGCAGCGGGCGCTGTATCAGACCATCTGTAGGGCCCACGAGGCCCTCTCCGTCGTCCTTCGATTTGTTGCGCTAGCTGTGGCGCCGAGCATTGTCAACATGGTCAACGAAGATGAGGATTCAGGAGATGACTTCATTTTGACTGGATGATAGTACGGACCCACTAGGGCCATAGCCGTGCGTATGCAAGTTCCTCCTTATTATATACAACTCTAATTTTTTTGCTTCCTCCTGGTTTCCTGACATCACGGTCCCACACCATCATCAACCTATATAGTCAATAAACGAGAGAATTGCACAAGGAGCGGCCGACAGTTGGGACCCAGCAGGTCGAGCAGTATTTGTTTTTTTAGGTGTAAGCAGAGTTTCTCTTGAGCGATGTTTTTGTTGTTGTTCAGAGGAGCAGGGTATCAACTGGGCGGGTTGTGGCCCATATAGCCCAGGCTATTATTTTATGTCGACCAAATATCTGGCCCAGATATTATTTTTTTCAAGGTGAAAATGGCTAGCCCAGCTATACTTTTTTTGCAGAATACCCAACCCAGGTCAACTTGTTATTCTCCGCCCCGCTGGGCTGTAAATCTTTCCTATTAGGCCTAACAAGAAAATGGGCTTTAAGAAATAATAAATGGGATGTAATTATAAAAACTGGGCTGTAAATATACAAAAACGCACCAAGCAGGTAATTAGTTTCAAAAATATTATTGTTTGAATTTGGAAATTTTCATTTCATTACTTATTGCGCGCGCAGTATTTTTTTAGATTTTTACCTAATACAAATTCATTTTGAAATTATATTTAATCTGACTCGAAATTTCGGGATAATTTTTTTCGGATCCCATCAAAATGTGGGATTTTGGTTGAATTCTGTTTTGAGAGGTTGGTTTAAATTATTAATCGTTGTCCTGGCTAGAAAATGGGCTGTAATTTTAACAGACTGTAAATGGGTTGTAGTAAATTCCATTAGAATTCAAAAATGGGATGTACACTATTAAAAATCGCAAATGGGCTGTATGTTCTCTGCCACAGATGTCATGCTCACTTGTGGGCCTACTATTTTTTGAGAATTATAGTAAGTGACGCGTACGGAAGGCTTGTGGACCTACTAAGGCATACAGAAGGCTTTGTAAACTTATAGTCAAGATACGATTCTAGCAGCAGTGGCCGTTGGATGTCCATCCAACAGGTTGTAGTGCTTCTTCAATCTCGGGTATTCTTGCTTCAGCCGCCCAAACCACCGCTGGCGGTACCGCCTGCTACCGCCTCCCGTGGTCGGTTGTGCTACCGCGCAGGCTTCATCGACCCACTCTAGTCCCAAACGCTGTCCAGGCCATTCCTCTACTCACCAACACCTCATGTTCTTCATCGGCGATGGCAGCCTCACACCACAGCCAAACCAGTGAAGCATCGTACCCCCCTCCGCTGGGCATCCATTGTTGTGTCTTCGCCAGCTCTGGGTCGTTCCCTTCATAATACTCAACATCCTTCACTGCGTTGGTTCTCTAGCGCGGCGTGGTCAACTTTGTCAACAAACGACAGCCATCGGGACAGAGATCCAGTGCCTTGCCCACAGCAAGGCACGGCGTAACTGGCGGCCAGTCATCCGTTGGATCGGGGGGGGCTCAGATGAGGCATGTACATGGATTGGATGACAGTAGGGACACACATGGCCCATGGCCGCACGCAGCAAGTGCCCCCGTATTATGCGAAAACAAATAATTTCTCCCCTGACAGGTTTGACCCACCAGCTACATCTTCGCACGCAAGGAATTGCTTCCTTTATTACGCGGAAATAAAAAGTTTCCTCTCCGTGACAGCTGGGGCCCACTAGCTTTATTATGATCCTTTTCTTGAAAATATAGATTGTACCAAAGATCCTAAATTGTTTTATTTTTATTCTAACTCGAAAAAAAGAAATAAAAAACCAGAAACATCTTCACACGCAAGGAAGTGCCACCTTATTACACGAAAAAAATTGATTCGTCCTGCTAGCTGGGACCCACCAGATTTGTAGGCTGACTTGTGGGCCTACTAAGTTAACGCATACGCAGGGCTTTGTCAACGTTAGTCAATAAACGATTCTAGCTGTACTTACCGTTTGATGTTAATCCAATGGCCAAGATGTGTCTTCAACCTCTGGTCTTGTTGCTCCAGCCGCCCAAACCCGCGGTCGCTGTACCGCCTGCTCCAGCCTCCTGTGGCCGACTGTGCTGCTGTGCAGGCGTCACCGCCCGACCATACTACTACTGGCTAGGCCTTCCCTCTACTCACCCACACGTCCTGTTATTCTCCAGAGACGGCAGCCTCAAACCGCAGCCGAAGGAGTCAACCCTCGAACTCCCCTCTGTGTGGGCATCCACTCCTGCATATTCTCGGCTCCGGGTCGTTGCCTTCCTAGGTCACGCTGTCGTCCACCACCCTTGTGTGCTCTCGGGTGGTACGGTGTCATCAATGCGGTCAAGGAAGATAGCCATCACAAGAGGACTATAAGTGGAGAGGCTGAAAGCTGGGTCCATGGCCGCACACAAGGAAGTGCCTCCTTATTACGTGCAAAATAATGATTCCTCCACCTGACACCTCGGACCTACCGGAAGAGCCTCTATATTTCACGAAAAAACGTTTCCCCCCTAACAGCTGGGACCCACCGGCTTTATCTTCGCACGGAAGGAACTGCCTTCTTACCCCCTAACAGCTGGGACCCTCCAGGTTGAAGCGAAGGTAGCGTTATCTGTCCGGCCGCGAACATGTACGTACATAGCGGTCGATCGGTGTCTCTGCAGCGACGTACCGTGGCCGAGTAAGGAGCAACACATGTTGAAGTAGAGGCACCGACATAGCATGTCACACAGTCCCGTCTATATCGTGTACACGTACGTACGGGCACGCCGCAACATAGTAAATATGGCTACGTACGTACATACGGGCGGGGCTCTAACGCGTACAACGACTAATCCTGTTCATCGGAAGCCAACCGGCTAGGTCGGAACGGAGAAACTACGTCATGTTCATGGGGAGGCAACGGAATGCGTCGTGTTCATCGAGAGGCATTGGAATACGTCGTGTTCATCGGGAGCCAACTGGCTTGGACGGAACTGCCTATCGAAACGAGGTCTGGCGTACAGCAGAACGGAGGAAACGGCCTTGTGTTCGACCTGCCACGGTCGAAACAGGATCCTATTCATCAGGAGGGGTCTGGCGTACCGCAAAACGGAGGAAACGGACTTCTCTTAGACTTCCTATGGTCAAAACGGGGTCCTGTTGATCGAGAGGGGTCTGGCGTACCGCCAAACGGAGGAAACGGACTTGTGTTGGAGCGCTACGGTCGAAATGGGGGTCATGTTCATCGGGAGGGGTGTGGCGTACCGCAAAACGGGACTCCACGGGATACTGTTCATCTCCACCGGCGACTACCTCCACGGGCTACTGTTCATCTAGCGTCGACCTCCTCCAGCCTCCACATGCGACTATTCATCCATGGGCTCCAGTTCATCCAGCCTCCACCGCTCCTCCACCGGCTACTCTCAACCAGCCCTCTCCACGGGGTCCTGTTCAACCACCCCTCCACGGGCTACTGTTCATCCAGCCCTCCACCGGCTACTGTTCAACTAGCCCCCCACGGGGTCGACCTGTTCATCCAGCCCTCCATGGGGTCCTGTTCATCCACCCCCAACCGGCTCAATCGATCGGGGTCCTGTTCATCCAGTGGCAACACCACGGGGTCCTGTTCATCCAACCCCCCTCCCCCATCGGGAACTGTTCATTCAACCCCCCCAACAACGCTCACTGTTCATCAAGGGAAGGAGGCAGCAGGGTTCGATCGGCTTCAGTTAGCAGCAGTAGCGAAGGAATCGCTCGATCGGGTTTAGGTAACAGCCAGATCGATCGATCGCTCGGGTTCAGTAACGCGTAGCCTGCTGTGCAATCGCTCGGGTTCAGTAGGCGAACGCCTCGCTCGGGTTTAGTTAGAGCCCAACGCCTCGCACCCACGCGCGTACGTGTATGAGAGAAACACGTATCACTCGGCCCCCGACCACCCACCGTAACCAGGAACTCCTCAATATTTTCCTCGCCCTCACTTCTACCACGGTTTTTTCCGTCATGGACGGCCCAAAGAATGTCATGCAACTGCGTCTCAGGCCGCCCAGGACGAAAAACCCATTTCTTGTCTTGATTTTTTGTCATAAAAGTAGGAGCCCACCACATCTACAATGATATCGGGTTTTGTCACAATTATCGTCATAGAAGTGTCATAAGCATGACAAAAAAAAATTCGTTCGGCCCAAAATGTCATGGATGTGTCTTTTTTTGTAGTGATGCTAGGGATTATAATGGGGGGAACTATTGCTACTGAGAGTTTAGGTCTACCTGGGTTGATGGATCTAATAGCCCCCATAGCCCTCACCTTACATGTACGGTAAGGGCTAGGGTTTTACAAGAGGTGGACCAATCTTCACCTCCACCATGCTGACTTGGGGGCCCAATATGATCCTTAGATATCTATCCGATCCTTTGGGCCCCCTTTTGTCGCTAGATCTCCTTGTGGGCCTTCTGGGCCCATTGGCAGGCCTCCTACCGGGCTCCTTGTAAAAAATCCATGCCCAGTATTGCACCATTAGTAGCCCCTGTGGTTGTTTGGAGCCGGACTTTTTTTTAACAAGGAGTTGAAGTTCCTCGGTATTAGAGAACCCATGCGTGCTCCTGATCACGAGGACTCATTTTTTAGAGCTTGGTCTTGCAGGGTAGCATGGGCTTGTCCATCATGGGACCTCCGCAGGAAGCTTTGTCACTTTTCGGGGCTCTCATACCTGGGTGTCCCTATGTCTCGATGTTGAAGTGCGTTCTCCAGAAACCAGGGATCAAGGATACCTTGTATTTGTGAGTTCGGCCATGGGCTAAACGCCTAGTCAATCCACACTCAAAGGCACATAGGAAAATAAGGACTCAATTGAATTTTATACAGGTTAAGACCGCCATGTTGGCATAAAACCCTACTTCCTGTTGGTATTGATATAATCAGTGGAATACAACTACTCAAGTGTTACAAAGGTGGTGGTCAGGGTGAGACCAGTGGTGGTCGGGGCACTAACTAAAGTGCCCGAAACACTCCTTACATGCTACTATGCTCTGGTCTTGCTCGCTGTTGCGGGTGGTGTTGTGGATGCGTCTTTTTCGCCCCTCCCTGTCTAGACCTTGGCCCTCCCCTTATATAGGCGTGGGGGTACCACACTTGGTCTGTGAAAATATACAAAGTAATGTACAAGATGATGATCAGATGTCACAACCTAATTTTTTCCCAAATTTAGGATGTGAAATTAGAAAGCATGCACGTCCATGATTTCTCTGCATATTTAGTTTTTGAGACCAACAAGGATGACATTTGAATTCAAGTTACCATTTGAATTGAAATGAAAGCCATGAAGGTTCCACCCAAAATGATTTCAAAAATTGCACCAGGAAAGGAATTTCCTAAGATTATATATATGCCCTGTTTTATTTTGAGCGAACCAGAGTTTGAAAATAGTTTAAATTGGGCTAATAAACTATACGTAAAACTCTAGAAATAATAAAATAAACAGGAAATAGAAAATAAAAGAAACAACATTGCAAATATGTCCATTAGTTATTTGAAAAATTCTAGTTTGTCAAAAACCCTTGGAGAAATGTTTAGATAGTAACAGACTAGCAGGGTGACCCTGCGCGACTAGTTTTGTAACATTTTACATCATGTCACTTAAGTTTTGAAAGGCTTTGGTGTACAACTTTAAACATTAACTTTCATATGAAAATACTTGTATTAAACAATAAATGGTATGGTTACCAGAAAAAATTGATGAACTATTGCATTAATTATGTTTACTTAACCATTCCAAATATATTTCTAGACATACCTAAAGTTGTGAAATTTTAACTTCGTGCAGTCACGCTTCCCATGATGTTTTCTTTTTCAGTTGAAAGTTGTGTAGTTTTTAATTAGTTAGTTGAGCTATTTTCCCCTCTTCTCCACCAACTAATTTCCCCATCTCAAATTGTTATTTCTAGTAAGAGAAGTAGGTCTTAAGAATAATGACTTATTTTTCTTGAAAATATATTTGTTAGCTGTACTACATTGTATTCTCTAAGTGTACTGCATTGTTGATGAGGTCTTGGTGTGTGAGGACTAAAGACGTACCACAATGAGGTCGACAACTCACCATGCAAAACCATGTTTTTTTGTTCCACCACCCCATGAGTTGCTTTATTTTAGTTGCATCATGGACACCAAGAAGGGAATACTTCTTTAGAGCATCTCTAGCAGACCCCGTATAATGCCGACCCGCAAAATGCGTTTATAGTTCGCGGAAAAACGGCTTTGCGGGGTCTGCTCGGCCGCCGCCCGCGCCGACCCGTAAATCAGTAATTTGTATTTCAATTTCGGGCATGAAAACACATTTCTTTACTTCTTTATTTTCTTCAAGGGCATTGGATACATAATAATTCACCAAATCTATGCTACAATAGCAAGATCAAAGAAAACAAGAACCATAATTAGCCATTTTAGAAGATATCCAACTTCCATAACTACTCCCACTAGTTGGACCAACATCTTCTCCATGCCTTCATTGTTGATCTGCTGATTCTTGATCTTGCATTCTTCATTCTTCTTCTTTGATTCTAAAAAAGTAGACGTTGCTTCCCCACTAGTTTCTTCTCTAATTGCACATGCAGTCGCATCATTAGCCTCAATTCTACCAACGAGTACACGAATATTTATTAAGTTTCTTCCTAACAATAAATCGATGTATTCTTCTTCCCAATACCAAAATGAGCATCCACCTTCCTACACACATGACCATCTCAATAAGCTACCATAATTGAACCGAATAGGTTGACAAAGCCGAAAGGAAACAAGAACATACCTCGTCGTTTTCGCATTTGAAGAATACCCATCCGGGGTGTTGCCGCGTGCTAGATGTTGGCCGCAACACTGTCTGTGTGCAGTCGTCGCACTCTATGAACGACATCGGTGAGCCAGCGAGCCGCTGCGCGAGAGCCGAGCCCGGGCGACGGCCGGCCAAGTCCTTGTCGGTAAACCGGCGACAACGGCTAGAGGACGAACCCGTACATGCATGCGGCGCTGGGGCTTTGCCGGTGCTGTGCGGGGTGCTCCCCAACCAATACATGGCTTGGTGCAGCCGCCGGTGGCCGGAAACGACAAATCCGGCGGCCGCAACAAACAGACGCCGATCTGCAACTTTTCGGCCAGTCGAGGCAGAAGGAAGTGGTGGAGGACAATCTCGGGCGTGTGGCTGCCCGCCGGCGTGATTCCGACGGCTGGTATGGCCGGAATCGTAGGAGGCGGCCCGCGGCGGTGGGTGGGAAAAGCGCGGGTTGAAATCCCCCCCCCCCCCAACCGCTCCCGCTATATACAGGGCACCGACGGGGCGAGGGGGAGAACCTGCGTTTTCGCGGGTTGTGGTGGCAATTTTGCCGCGCCCCGCAAAAATATTTACGAGTCCGATGCGTTTGCGGGGTCTGATCGGGCAACTTTTTCACGCGGACCCGTATTTTGACGGTTATTTTGAGGGTCGCTGAATTATACGGGGTCTGCTAAAGATGCTCTTATACCTGTCAGGGGATTTGCATCCCACATCTAAACCTAATAGTGATTATATGTGAGCCTTATAATGTTAGCATGGTTATGCTATTTGATAGTGCAATGTCATCTAGCGAGATGCTTTCACACGTACTTATATTCATATCTATAGGATTCAAGGTATATTAGTACGTACATGTTTGTAAGAGTGGCTTAAAATAATCCAAACCATTGTAATCAGTGATGGAAATAATTTAGCTTATGTGAATGATACTACATATGTATAAATTTGGCGTCGTTTTTTCATCACTGTATTAGGGTTTATACATCTCATATTTTAGAAAACCACTGAGGCAAAGAAAATTACGTCTCAAGAAAAATATTACATTTTAGTATAAATATTGCATTCAATATTATGTTGTTGGCAAGAATTTTGGTGTGTAACAGCGAACAAATGATGGCATGGAGGTATTTATCTTTTCATGTAAAACAATATACTTTTATATAAATATATATCTTTTCCATTTACCATTCCTTCCAAAAAAATTGTTGAGAGCTTTCATTAATAATATGTGAGAATTTCCAGCAAGGATATTTGTCTGAATGTTGATGGCTCATACGTAAATGGTGTGCATTCATATGCTCCAAGCATGCTCATCACGTTAATATGTATATATTTTTTTGACCGGAATGGAAGGTGCTCTGCCTTTTCATTATATATATATATATATATATATATATATATATATATATATATATATATATATATATATATATATATAACGATGTATTTTTTTAAACATACGCTCTACCAGCATATAATGCGTACCATGCAAAAAAAGAAGATACCTAGCTATGTGTCCAGTAGGCTAGACTGTGTACATATTCTTATACTAGCTGATATGTCCGTGATCTGCTGTGTACACGTTATTGCTGGACTAATTCATTTTGACCAATCCATGTTCGTGTAGGACATTGTTTGGGCTTTGATGTGTGATGCGGATTGGTGGCTTTATTTTTTGCTATACGTGTTAAATAGTGCTCGTTTTATACACCACGGATGTTATATGTAACTCTTTCATCTTTAAATCTCAGCTTCTCTCAACCGCAAAAAAAAAAAAAAATCTCAGCCTCTCTAATTAGAATCAGTGCCGTTGTAAAAGAAAAGAATCAGTGGTGATAAATATTTATAGCTTGTTTGTCGCACGTACCTGGCAGCACCTTTGCCCCCCTTCTTTTCTTTCTTTTTTTTCATTGAACTTCTTTTCTTTCCTATTAGGACATCCAACAGTTCTGTCCCGTATAATTGTTGGACTCTGAGACGTGTCCGTTGACTTAAAAAAAACATAGAAGTAGTTCCCTTCATCTTGCTGTGGACGTACATGGCAGCACCCTTTTTTTCATCTTTACTTTTATATTAGGACATGCAACAGTACTGTCTCGTATATTTCTTGGACTCTGAGACGTGTATGTATGTGTCCGTCAACTTAAAAAAAAAGGACACGTCTAGCAGGCGGGCGTTCGCCCTGGGATCGCTAGCCAGCGCCCATCCAAAAAGCAAACCACCTGGTCCCCCCCCCCCCCCCCCCCAAACAAAAAGGGAACCCCACCCACCCGCCCGCACAAAAACCGCCCGAGACCGAACCCGCCCGCACGAGCAGGTAAGCCCCCAGAAACAACTCATGATGACAGCTGGCCGCGGGATCACGGTGCACCCGCGACCGAACCCACCCTCCTCACGAAACCACGTGAGACCAACTGCCCCAGGCCATCTTCTTCTTCCCCACGAAAAGAAGGATCTGCCCAGGGGGCAAACTTCTTCATCGCCAGAAATAAGAGAAGAGAAGAGGGCTTAGAAATCAGAAGGAAGACCCAGAAAAAAGCAGATCAAGAGAGGAGGGACAAAAAGAGGACGTACCTGGAGGAAAAAAAAAGAGGAATCCAGAGGTGAGTAGACTTGCCCATCTTCTTCCCGATTCTCTCTTGTATACTTGCCCTTGTAGTGATTTCCTTGCATGCATCTTTGACTCATGTATTTGATTGTCAAAAACCAAATGAATCATGCATAGTGTGTTTGCAGAACAACTGTGCAACCAGTAGGTTTCTTCCGTGCAACTAAGTCAAATAAAGTAGCCAACTGAAAGAGTGTTGTGTGCCAACTTAGTAGATTATGCAACTCTAAACCTATTTTGTGCAACTAACCCAGTTGTAGCATCCAACTATACGCACAAACTGTGCAACTGGAAAAATAAAAAAGACACAAAACTGTGCAACCTTGGCAGGAACATGGTAAAATTTGGAAGAAAACAACCAATATACAAGACGAGCGATATACGATAAAAAACAAATCTTCAAATATAGGTCTTAGGAATAGGTTCACACACTGTCATCACAAATCTGAAACACACTGCCATCAAACTGTTGTTCTAACTGTGCATATCTAACTAAATAGCTATAGACAAATATAGTTGAAATCTGATTTTGCTTCTTTATTTGAAGTTGCTGTAGCAGACCTTGCTTGATATGTTCACTTGCATTGATCTGTAGAAAATCATGCCCTTCCTTTCTTGTTAGACCTGCACATTGTAGATACGAAAAATTTATCCAGCTACTGCCTGAATGTTCTTATATTGTGCAGCTACTATGATGCTTGCTCCAACTTTGATACTACTTGTGTGCAACTTTTTTGCTACAAAAATTATCCAGCTTGTATCATAAATTTTTTGTCAAAATTGTGTTTGTGTGACTGGAATGATCACAATTTGACCAACTGATATGACAATTTTGTGCAATTCTATGACACTTTTGTGCAGATGTTGTGTTGCCTTTGTGCAACTACTATCAAAAAAGATGTATCTGGAGAAAATCTTACTAAGTTCTTTTAGTAAGCCACTTGCATTGATCTGCAGAAAATCATGCCCTCCCTTTTTTGTCAGACCTGCACATTGTAGATACAAAAACAAAAAAGATATGGTCAATAAAATTTAGCTACTGCCTGAATGTTCTTATATTGTGCAACTACTATAATGCTTGTTCCAACTTTGATACTACTTGTGTGCAACTGGTATGCTACATTTTAATGCAGCTTGTATCATAAAAATTTGTGAAAAAATAGTGTTTGTTTGACTGGAATGCTCACAATTTGACCAACTGGTATGAAAAAATTGTGCAAATTCTATGACACTTTTGTGCAAATGTCGTGCTTCCTTTGTGCAACTACTATTAAAAAATGACTCTAACGGTGTTAAAATTCATGCCTCATTTTGCTAGCCACTGTGACCCAATGCAACTTGTTGATGACTTTTTTGTTGAAACAAAATGCAGGTTGGAGCAGCTTTCAAGGATGATAGACCTCAATGCATTGCCTCCCGATCTCAATGAGTTGCCTAATGATGATGTTGGGTTTGTACAACCAAGGATTTTCACACAACCAAATTGTCGGTGTACAAAAGTAGGGGCTCTCCTTTTTGACCCCTTTACCTGTGCACGGGCAGTCAGAGCCACGTGGCGCGGCCACACGTAGCAGGGCAAAGGAGGGAAGCCGGAGAGAAGCCGAAGCCCAACGCAAGACGATCAAGGCAATGCCAAGACCAGAGACATAAGACAGCAAAGGGGCGAGGTGGAGTCCCCCGGCGAAGCCCTTGCCGGGGCGGCCTCCGCGGCCCCGACAAGAGCCTTGCCGGGGCGACTTGCCCAAACACCAACAGAGTGAGCCGCCCTTGAGCCCACAGGTTCCAACCCAACCAACTACAATTGGACCAGGGCTCGGGAGGCACCCCTGTGGTGGCATGCAGATCTTTGTCAAGACCACGAATATATGAGATCAGATGAGGACCAGAAGACGGCGACCCTCGGCGGAACCCCTGCCGAGGAAAGCCACAAGACCCCCGTCAAGATCCTTGACGGGGACGACCGCGCACCACGGCAAGGCCCTTGCCGGGCCCCGGCAAGGCCCTTGCCGAGGACATCAGCAGGGCCACTGCCAGGCCCGCACCAGCCAAGTTTCCACCGCCGTTCGCATGCAGCTGCCAGCCCAACCAACTGAGCTGGCACCTACGTGGCAACACGCAGCTTCCAGGCCAGATCAGCAAGCACCTGCGTGGCGGCATGCAGATCTTCGTGAAGACCCTACCACCGCGCCCCGGCACCTGTAGTAGGGATTCTTGTGATCCCATAGGTGTTGTTTCCCACCGACATCTTTGGCGCACCAGGTAGGGGGCGAATTGTGAGAATATGGTCTGGTAGTTAGCCTAGCATGTTCTGCATCGCCATGGCTCCCAAGAAGAAGACGGCCAGGAGAAAACGGCGCCGCTTGCAAGCGCGAAGGACACCAGCGCGGCACCCAAAAAAAAGCTAAGTCATTCCGAGCCTTGAGCTATTTCCTTTTATACATAAGGTTATTGTCCTCGGAGATCCTGCCTATGTATGGAAAACCTGCACGCAAAGGGGCCCTCTCGCTGTTGGCAACGCCTTTGTTCTATTTCGAGTCCGGTCAACAGCTCAAATGGCCGCGTCGAGAGTGGTAGGGTAGCCTTCCGCAACCGGCAACGCTCTCGACTCTGACTTGAGTCAAGCTCGACAGTTCGAGCGGCCGCGTCGGGGGCGGTGAGGTTGTTTGCCCGGCAGCAAGCACATCCGGCAGGCCAATGGGGATCCGTCCTCAAGACGCCGCCCTGGGTTTACGCGCCGGCAAGCCTACCCAGTTAAACGTAGGGTGGACATACAAGGGGAAATCGAACAGGGAAATAACATGCATAATATCGAAAGTACTGCAGAGTTATATTACACCAATTCTTGCTGCGGTTCTAACTAAAGATAAAAACTGTCTTGGTCATGAACCTGCAGCGACAGTGGGAGATGGGGTGCCTAATCTCGGCGCTGGCCCTCTATCCTCTCGATTCTGCCGATGCGGCTGATGATGGGCTTGATACGCTCCTTGAGCGCCGCGAGGTCCACACCCACCGGCAAGCTGTCCAGCGCGGCGTCGACGTCGAGGTTGGGGTTCCAGTATGCCACCCTTGTGAGAACCTTGGTCATGGCGCCCTGGCAAAGCCTCCGGGCCTCGTCGGCCAGCGAGGCCGCCCGGTTGGCGTGAAGCCGCTCCAAAGCACCGACGACCTTCTCAAAGAACAGGGTCAGGCTGCAGTTGGCGCTCACGCTCCGCTCCGGGGCGTACTTCACGTCCGGCATCCCCATGGTGGACAGCTGCGCGGTGGCCTGGTTGGCGACAGTGGCGAGGCGATCGAGCCAGCGGTTCTCGCCCTCCACGTGCTCCTTGAAGTTGAGGGCCTCGTTCTTCTGCAGTTGCTTCTCAGTCTCTAGGTTTTTGGTCAGGGTCCCCTCCCGGGTCCTGGCCTCCGACAGCATCTTCTCGAGACCCTCCAGCTTCAGCTTGAGGTCTTTGATGGAGTTGTTGGCCTCGGAGAGCTCCCCGGCCCTGCTGACGGCCGCACCCTGCGCCTCCGTCAGGGCGCTGTTGAGCGTGTCCTTCTCCTGGGACAGCTTCAGGGCCTGCTCCTTCAGCCCGTCCCGCTCCACCTCCAGCTCCTTCAGCTTGCCGGCGTGAACCAGAGCCTGCGCATCAAGTGTCTCTTTGTGCCTCTTCTCCAGCTCTTGGGTCTGCTGCGTGACAAGCTTCTCCACCTCCTTGTCCTTGGCACGGAGTTTGGCGTCGAAGTCCGCCTCGCACTTGGCGAGGTCCTCCTCCTGGGAGTTCAGTGCGGCCTGATGCTGGGCCCGGGCGGCCTCGGCTGCCGCGGCTGCCGCGGCCAAGCCCTCCGCCATCTCCTGGGCCTTCTCGATGTCGGCCAGCTTCATGGTGGGCTCCACGTCGCGCTTGGCCAGCTCGCCCTGGGCGGTCCTCAGCTCTTCGCTAGCTTGGCGGAACCAAGTCTGCGCCTCGGCGATGCGCACCTTGAGGTCCGCCTCCGCTTGGCCCACCGTTGCCATCCTGGACTTGGCCTTGTCCAGGCGGGCGCGGTGGAGCACCTGGAGCTTCCGGAAGTGGGCGCCCATGGCCTGGAGAAGCCGCTCCTCCTGAGAGCCGTCGCCACCAGCGCTCAGCTCGTCGACGACCTCGAGCCTAGCGGCGGCAAGCACCTCTTCGTCAAACACCTCTCCCTCGACGGGCGCCCTAGAGCTAGACGCCCCTGGGAGGTGGAGGAAGAGGTCGTCGGTCACCCTCAGATAACTGCCGGAGCCGGAGGCAGCAGAGGAGGAAGGCTGGTCATCGACCACCTCCTCCTCGGTGGTGGCCTTGCCGGCCCCTCTGGCAGGCCCCTTGCCGGGCTCCCCGGCAGGCCCCTCGGCGGCGTCTTCGGCAGCGCCCTTGGCGGACTCCTCGGCAGCGACCTTCTCGGCCTCTGCCGCGGCGTCCTTGGCGACGTTCTCGATGATGGCGTCTATATCCTCCTGGTCCGCCGACGGACGATCTGGACACCAGGAAGGGAATGAGACAAAGCCAAGATCAAGAATCAGCAAGAAAAGAAAAAGAGTAGGGACGAAAGGTCGAAAACTTACCAGCGCCGGGCTGGGAAGCAGAGGTCCCTCCCCGCCAACATTTGGCGCCAAGGCGAAGCCACCGGTGCCCAAGTTCTCCTCCTCCTCCTCCATGTGCGTGGGCTCGGTGCTTGGTGCCCTTGCCGGGGACGCCCCTCGGGGCGGCGTGGTTGATGGGGGCGGCGTGCTAAGAGTAGCCCTCTGTGGCTCCTCCTGCTGCTGCTCTCCTCCTGCATACACGGCAAGGTCAGCACCAAAGTATCATACCCCTGACACATGTCGACGAGGGGCGAGTGATGCACTCACGCCGGGGGTTGCGCCGGGGGCTGCTGTCCGGGCTGCTCAACACCACCAGCGGCGCCCTTGAAGTATCAGCTGGGGGCTGGCCACCCATCGAGACCTTGTCCCTCTTCACCCTCTGGGCCAGCGTCTCCACGTCCCTGCAAATATGAAAACAAGTCAAGACAAGCAGTACAGATTGAGGAGACGGAGATGGCGAAAAGAGCAAGATACTTACTCGTCGTCCACCTCCTCCTCTGTTGCTTTCCTCTTCCTCCTTGGGCCGAGGGACCCGAAGTCAAAGGTGACCCCCGCGTCAACATCTGCCGGAGGAGGGAAAGGAGGTGGCGTCTGAACGCGCTTTGCCGAGGAAGAAGCGGATGCCTTCTCCTTCGCCACCGCGGCCGTCACCACTTTGTTCGCCGCTGCGGCCCTTGTCTGGCGTGCGGACATCTCCTGAGCCTGCCGCAGCTGCGCGGCCCTGCGGGCCGGACCGGCTCGCTGGAGGTGGCCCGCCGCAGAACCCGTCCTCTCCCCGTGGCTGGAGGGTCGACGGCCACGGCCTCCTCCTCCTCGGCCTCCTCCGACGACGACTCGCCGACCATGTCTTCGACGAGAGGAGCCCCGGTGCCGGTGCTGCTGGCCTCCCCGACGGCCTCCACCCACTAGGCGAGCTCCTTCTCCTCCGCTTCCGCCGCGGCCTTGTCCTCCACGCCCCCGGCGCTGCCGGCCTCCTCGGCAAGCTTCGCCTCCGCCGCCCTGGCGGCGATGTAATCCAGCTCCACCTGGGAGGTGTCCTGGACGAGCTGCGGCTCGGCAGTGACGTACCCCTCGTGCAAAGTGTCGAAGAACTCCTGCACCTGAAGTTCCTCCGGCTCGGCCCAGCTCGGGTCGAGGCCATGCGCGTTAAAGTCTGGCATCATGGCGATGATTTCGGTCCGGCGAGAGTTGTTGCTCAGCGGAACCACTCCCGCCGGCAACCTGAATAAGGGCCCCTTGGCGACCTTGCTGGCCCTCGCGGCCTTGCTTGACCGCTCGACCTCGCCATCGCGATTCACGTCGAGCTGGAAGAGCCGTTGGCAGAGATGGGCGTGCCTCATCACCGTGAGGTTGTGGTCGAGGCCGGGGCGGAGCCTCATGATGTCGGCGGCGTTCGTGAAGAACCAGGCCGGCCTCCCCTTGTTGTGCAGCGGAGCGATTCGGCGGCGGATGAAATCCTCCCCGGTCATCTCGAGGGTGAGCCCGGCCTCGGTGAGGCGAAGGATCCTGGTGGTGGCGACCGTGAGATTCGCGTCGTCAGCATCAACGTCGCTCCAGTCGCCCCGGCGAACCGGCGGCGTGCTGCGGACCCGGCAAAAGTCCGGCGGGTCCTTCTCTTCAATCCAGCACCACCGGCCCCGCCATTCGTCCCACCTCTCCTTCATGGCGCCCTCCGGGTACGCCCCCTTGGCCCTTGGGATCCAAGCGACGCACCCGGAAATGGCGCCACCCGGTTGGACCCAAGGGAAGAAGTAGTGGCGGAAGAGCACCGTGTTGGGGTGAACTCCGGCGAAGCCCTCGCAGAGGTGAGCCAAAAGAGCCATGCACGCCACGGTATTCGCAGTAAAATCCAAAAGATGGAAGCCGTAGGTGTGCATGACATCATTAAAGAAGTCGGAGAAGGGGGGACAGAGCCCGCAGGAGAAGTAGTTGACAAAGAAAGGGTACCGATTTGGGGCGGCCTCGGCGCAGTTGGCAGGGATAACGCGCGTGGCCGGATGCCTCGTCGTCTCTCCCCCCGTCTTCACCCCCCACAGGGGCTTGAAGTAATCCCGCAGTTCGATCGCATCAACCGTCGACGGGAAGTAGGCGAGCCCCGGCATCTTTGGCCACTCCCTTGCCCTTGGTGGATTTAGGAGCCATGGCGGCTGCGAGAAGTAGGTAGCGGAGGATGGCGACTGCGCAACAGTGGCAAGCGAAGGCAAGAGCTCAAGGAATAAGAAAGGGGGGCGGCGGCTCTGAGATTGAAGAAGACGCAGGGAGGGGGTAAAGTGAGCAGCGCGCCCGCGGTTATTCCTTTTTACGGGGAAGGCACGGGCCGCCTCCTTTCCCATTAACTGCGATGTGACACATGCGTGCGGGAACCGCCCCACGCATGCCGCCCACGTCACACACGCCCCCCCCCCCACGTCGCTTGTTCAACGCAGGTCGTGGGGGAGCGCAGCGGACGAAAAATTACTACGGTAAAATCCGCCCCGCCTGCCTGCGCACCGTTTTGGGCCTGGCCCAACAACGTGTCGCGCTTATGTGTGGCCCAGGCCCGGGGGCTCCTGTCAGTGTACAAAAGTAGGGGCTCTCCTTTTGACCCCTTTACCTGTGCACGGGCAGTCAGAGCCACGCGCCGCGGCCACACGTAGCAGGGCAATGGAGGGAAGCCGGAGAGAAGCCGAAGCCCAATGCAAGACGATCAAGGCAACGCCAAGACAAGAGACACAAGACATCAAAGGGGCAAGGTGGAGTCCCCCGGCGAAGCCCTTGCCGGGGCGGCCTCCACGGCCCCGGCAAGAGCCTTGCTGGGGCGACTTGCCCAAACACCAACAGAGTGAGCCGCCCTTGAGCCCACAGGTTGCAACCCAACCAACTACAATTGGACCAGGGCTCGGGAGGCACCTCTGTGGTGGCATGCAAATCTTTGTCAAGACCACGAATATATGAGATCAGATGAGGACCAGAAGACGGCGACCCTTGGCGGAACCCCTGCCGAGGAAAGCCACAAGACCCCCGGCAAGATCCTTGCCGGGGACGACCGCGCGCCACGGCAAGGCCCTTGTTAGGCCCTCGGCAAGGCCCTTGCCGAGGACATCAGCGGGGCCACTGCCAGGCCCGCACCAGCCAAGTTTCCACCGCCGTTCGCATGCAGCTGCCAGCCCAACCAACTGGGCTGGCAGCTGCGTGGCAACATGCAACTTCTAGACCAGATCAGCAAGCACCTGCGTGGCGGCATGCAAATCTTCCTGAAGACTCTACCACCGCGTCCCGGCAATCGTAGTAGGGATTCTTGTGATCCCATAGGTGTCGTTTCCCACCGACACAAATCAAGATCATGGTTTGATGGATGATGTTGATGTCAACATGCAATCAGAAAGCCATACATTAGAGGAGACAAACACCATAGTTGCAGGACCTACTGAAACAGAACTAGGGGCAGGGGCAGCTGGTGGTGATCAAAATGCTGTGGAGGAAGATGAGGCTGGTTCTCTGCCAATGGAGCCGTTTGTTGGGATGAGATTTGATACTCTCCAGGGTGCTAAGGATCATTACAATGATTATGCCCTAAGGATGGGTTTCTCTGTTAAGATGAACACTTCAAGGAGGAATGCTTATACCAACATACTGGAGAAACAGCAATTTGCATGTAACAAATTTAGGAAGCCAAAAGAGGATGATGTAGGAGCTGACTTGTCACCTGTGCTAGATCCTATACCAGACCCCAAACCTTTGGGTGAAGAAGATGAAGTGGAAGAAGTGCCAATTTTTGATGGAGATGAGAGTGGAAAAGGAAGAATAAGAAGAAGCACAAGAGAGAAAGGATAAAGCAAACACAATGTAAGGAAAAAATGCTAGTTAAATTGAAGGATGAGCGGTGGGAAGTAACCCACTTTGTCCGTGATCATAATCATCCTTTGGTCGCCAAGCCTTCGTTGTCCAAATACTTGCGATCTCATATGGGTATACCGCTAGAGGAAAAGAGATTCCTAGAGATACTCTACAACTGCAACCTGACTTCAGGTGTGTTTTCATTCACCTCCCAAAACCTTCAAACTTTAGACTATGTTGTTTAATTCTGCTCTGTCAAGTGTGCAACTAGTAGCAGGGGCTTGTGCAAGTACATACACTGTGTTGTGCAACCTATTTGTGAAAAAATTACTACCACAAACAAAACACAAAGTTGGAACTACTTGCTGATTGAATTAGAATATAGTTTTTTAAAATAATCATAGTTTTGAAGGAAACTCCATAATATTCGTTCTGCAAACTAGTGTTCCTTATCGATGCAATTAAACCTTCTTTTCTGCAACTAGTGTTCATATCTCTGCAACTGATGATAGACAAAAATAACTAAATTGTTTTGCATCATGGAATAAAAAAGGGGTAAACAATGAAAAATAAATTCTATGGAAACCACCTGTCAACATTTGTGCAACTATTTGTTCTTTAATGTGCAACTGTTATTTGTCAAGTGTGCAATTATCTAACTTAAACTTTGTTTCTGCGGGCCGTATGAACGTATGATGACTATCATGTCAGAGTTTTATGGCTTGGAGCTAAATGTACTGTATGGACCTAAAGCAATAACAAACCTATGTGCTGGCTTCTCCAAGGACTCAATGAAAGAGGGGGACATTATTGAGACAATTGAACATTTTAAAGACTTGCAAAAAGATGATCCAGATTTTTTCTATAAGATAAAATATGATCTTGAAGGGAGGGCAGAAAACATTTTTTGGGTGGATGGCTTGGCACGGAAAGCTTATACGGAGGCATATCATGATTGTGTCTCCTTTGACACAACCTACATGACCAATATGTACAACATGCCTTTTGCTCCGTTCATTGGGGTCAACCGTCATGGGCAATCTTTCATGTTGGGCTACGCGTTTGTGAGACAGGAACTGGAGACTAGCTTTGATTGGGTTTTTGGAGCTTCCCTAGAGGCTATGAATGGAAGGGCGCCGGATAACATCATTACTGATCAGGATGTGGCAATGAAAGAGTCCATAAAGAACATATTTCCCACAAGTGTGCACCGATGTTGTCGCTGGCACATCATGAAAAAAGCTCAAGAGAAAGTTGGATGGTTACTAGGCCGGAATCCAGGATTGACTGAAGATTTCAACCTTTGCGTTGATTTCAGTTTCACACCAGAT
Organism: Triticum aestivum; assembly: GCF_018294505.1. Lineage (NCBI taxonomy): Eukaryota > Viridiplantae > Streptophyta > Magnoliopsida > Poales > Poaceae > Triticum > Triticum aestivum. The sequence goes on along the minus strand of NC_057796.1, from coordinate 369,882,088 downwards.
GAGTTTGAAAAAAACTGGGCTGCACTGATGATGAAATATGAGGCAATTACACACACCCATTTTGAGAAACTTTACGAATACATGAACACTTGGGTGCCATGTTACTTCAAGCATAGATTTTCCCTTCTTGCAGTCTACACAACGAAGTGAGGGGTTCAATGCAGTCTTGAAGCGGTATGTAAACCCTCACAAGTCAATTATGAACTTTGTGAAGCAGTACAAGAAAATACAGACGCACATCCTCGTCAAGGAAGGTTGTAATGACTACAGGACAGAACATCTGGATCTTGACATGTGGTCACAATTCCCAATAGAGAAGCAAGCATACAAGACATACACTAGAGATCTTTACTAAGAGTTCCGTGATGAGTTTTCGATGATTGGACGCTACAATGCATTCCAAATTGGTGTGGAAACGTTTGAGCTGAGACCAAATACATATTGGGTTGTGAAGTATGGTTCCAGAAACTACTTAGTGGTGGCAAAAATACCCGAGGGACACTATTCATGTGAGTGTTGCAAAATGGAGAGGGATGGCATCCTTTGTTGCCACATACTGAAAGTGTCCACGCATATTGGGCTTGATGTCACCCCAGAGCAGTACATGCTGCAGCGTTGGACGCCAATTGTTGTCCCAAGTGTACCAAGTGCCACTAGCCAGCAACCTGATGTAATGCCTCCTGCCTCTCTAAAGGAAATTAGGCATGCAAACATGACTGTAGATTTCCAGAAACTAGCAAAGTTTGCTTGTGGTTTTGATGCAGCAAAAGGCATTGTTGATAAGCACATGCGTGCGGCGCGGACAGAGATTGTGCAGCTGAACAAGTCTAGAAGGAAAAAAAATAGGGCTGCAAGAGAGGCAGGTCCGTTCGCTGGTGATAACAACCAGGATCCTCCCGTGCCGCCTACATCTACAGGGCCTACTCCAGCAACTACCCCTACTGGTCATGCTCCACCACCTACTCCCACGGGCCGTGCTAAACCACCTCCTCCCATGGGCCGTGGTGGTCGTGGTCCACCATGTCCTCCCACGGGTCGTGCTGCTCATGCTCCAGTGCCTCCTCCCATGGGTCGTGCTGAACCGCCTCCTCCCATGGGTCATGGTGGGCCACGTGTGAGTAATGCTTCAACACCTCTTCCTATGGGTAACACAACACAAGGACATCCTAACTGCACTGAGCGGATGTCGCCTACGAGCAACGACAATGACGATGCAACTCGCAGGGATCCACCAAAGTCAACTACAAAAGGGAGGGCAAGGAGTAGACGCTATCATTCAACTGTTGAACTGCACCCGAAAAGGAAAAACAGGTGCAGCTACTGCAACTCAGATAAGCACAACGCCGCTAGCTGCTCTATGAAGTTGGCGTGACAACTTGGTGACATGCAAGCAATAGATAATGGTGAAATCATCAGAAAATAGTTCTGGCTTGCACTGTTAGGACATGGATGGAGCTATGAAGATCCAACAACAAAAAACTGCTTTGGAAAATTCTCCTTTGTGTTCTTTAAACTTACAGATGGTACCCCATTTGTATTCACGTTAAAAAAGTGGCAGACTATCACTTGGCTATGTGTGAGACTACCTATTTACCTATTTATGCCTCTGTTGGCAAATTTACATATTGACGCGTGTTGCTTGGTAAAAGAATGTTACTATGTGTGTTGTCCTTTAGTGATTGATTTTTTTATGGTTTACCAGAAACGAAAGGAACTGTGCAAGTTAATTAGTACCAATGTGCAAGTGTCTTCCCCTGCATGTGCAACTATAACATGTCCAAGTACTATGCCATGTAAAAAGGAAAAAAAGAAAAAGGAATAAAATTGTATCATTCTTAGGGTTAAAAATACAGCCACAAAAATACTCAAGAAACAGAATGTGCAACCTCTTGAAAAAAAAGACTAGGTAAAATTGTGCAACTGAACTTGTATTGGGTGTGCAACTGAATGGGTACCATTGTGCAACTATCATGCAGACCAATGCTAGCGGATAAAGAGGGAGCAAAAACAAAACTTAGTCTTTGTACCGTAGAACTTCCCTCCACGGGGCTTTGTTGAGAGTAGATTCAACCATCTTGTGGGTCATTATGCTTCTCATGCTTAGGCACTCTTTTGGTTCATAGTTTGGCAATTGTATCCCATTCCAAATGATAGTATTGAACACCATGAACACCCCACATTCATTGTTGCGCAAAAAAGAAGAAGGAAAAAACACATGTTGGGGCCATACTTGTGCAACTGAAAAAATAGTAAAAATAATAAATAAATTACAACTAACAGCCTTGCTTTTGCAAAACCGTGTTCTTGACCATGCAACTTTCCCCCCTGAACTGCTGTTGTTTCAAAATCCAAGAAGAGAAAGGTGGACAAGCATACATTATAGATGCTCTTTGCATCTTGCAACTAGCTCAAAGAATTGTGCAACTATCCATTGACCTGTGTGCAACTGTATGAAGACTTTGTGCAACTAGATGGTGTGGTTGGTGCCAAACAAACAAAAACTGAGGTCCATGATCAGAAGCCAACTTCCCGAGTTGCTTGGGTACATCAATGTCGACGACCTGAAAGTGACTGATATCGTGCTTTGGGTAATGCTGATTCCATAAACACCTCACTGCCCCCGCTATAGTTGAAGCACAGTGCATTAAGTCGGGGTTGTCAAGCTTCCTCCAAGAATCTAGCACCTCGAAACGTTGATCCCTTAAGTTGATGTTAAACACCCAGTAGTGTCTGCCTCCTTGATCATTGGGATCAGCGAACTCGAGCACAGGGAGCATCACCTGCACATATTGACAGCGCAGGAAAAAGAAGGCAAAAAACTATGAGTTATCAAGAACTGCCCAGTAAAAACCAAGAGCTATGCAACAAATAAAGGTTGAAAAAACACAAAGTTTGTGTGGGCAGAAAAAACTGACCATATCTTGATGGTCTAGGTGATTAGTCTTCTCAAATTTAGAATGTATCTTGGCAGCATTGTATATTGCTTGATGCAAGCGTGTCTGCATTGGAAGAGATGATTCTTAGGAAACACACTATAAAAAAGGAAGGGACATGGAATATTTTGTGAAACAAGGACAGCAGTTCTCATTCAACTTACAGCAACCCTCAGTGGTATGATGACCTTCTTCGAGTCCTTAGGTAAGGTTTCCCTGATTTGGATAAGTGCAGCTTCGACAACACCATTTGACAGCCATTTGGTAGGCCTCATTGAGTCAGCCAACTCCTTCAGGCTCACAAAGTACCCATCGTAGTTAATGATTTCAGGGCTATTCGGAAAAAAGTACGATGACAAAGAAAAATAACAAAAGACAGGATTAACTGGTTGTCGTAAACGCATGAAAAAGTGAATGAAAAAGTGAGTAACTGTTCTTAAGGTATGCATGCCTGATGTGTCAACTGTATAACTACTGTTGTGCAAGTGATGTTGCATGAAACTGCAAGTACAAAAGCTGACTTCTCCAACTATAAAAAAACTGAATTACTATTGTAGTGCTACTATTATATATGTCTATGACAAAAAAAAGATGTTCATTTGTTTTATTATTTTTGTGCAATTTCAAAGAGACATGAAGATGCAATCATAAAAGACTGATTGGCCAACTAAAAACAGAAGAGGGGATACAGATTTACCAAAAAATGTACTGGTTTTACCTTGTTTCTGTGGCATTTGCTCCAGGTAAATTCCTTACATAATAGAGGACTGCCACATGAAGCTTGTTCACTTGTTCATTGCAAGTGAACGTCTTTGTTTTATTGTAGTCGATGTAGGGAGACCTCTGGACAGCAGCTGGCTTGATTATCCTCCTTGTGCGTTTTTGCACTGGTGGGCCAGATGTGGTACTGCAGGACCCACTTGCACCCCCTAGAACACCTGTCACATCTGGGGTGTGAAACTCATCTGGAGAATCCGAAAGGATGATATGAATTGGTGCCTTCCAAGTGACCACCTTATCTGCAGCAGCACAAACCTTTCTCACAGTTGCCGAATCCCAATCATCTAGCTCGCTACTTTTAGATAACCCTGCCTCTTGTGGTGTCACTTGTGATTTGTTAGGCTCGTCAACTGTGGCAACTGGGGTGTCATCATCAAGATCCAAACCCAAGTCAAATGGTGGAGCGTCGCAGAACACATCGCCGTGATATGATCTTGCTGACGATGCTCTATGAATGAGATGCACAGTGTTGTTCTCTCCCTGGACATCCTTGGGTGCATCACCCTCTGACTTGGTTCATGCAATTATTCTTGGCGGCGGTCTTGGCGGTATACACTTGGAAACAAGGTTGTAAACTTGCTCTTGTGTAAGGGTGTCCTGTTGATCAAGAGCATGAGATGTGGGCGAATGTTGTTTCTGAACCTGCACAACATTCCTGACAGCTGAGGGTTCCATGTTGACTGAATGGGTTGGGTTTGGAGTTGGCACACTGACTGATGGGGTTGGCACAGTGACTGCTTGAGTTGGCAATGCAGCTTCTGGAATTGGCACCCTCACAACTTGGGGTTCAGTGTTGACTGATGGGGGTGGGACAGATACAACTGCAGATGCCTCACTTCCTCTTGTTGTTGGCACAATGGTGGTTTTTCTTTCCTTAATTGCTGACGTACCGTGTGCAGTTGATGTTGTAGTTGGCCTATTTGGACAAACAGTTGGCTCACTTGAAGCTGGAGTTGGCACAGAAGCTGTTGGGGTTGCCAACTTCGCACATGGCATATTGACAACTTTTTCTTGAATGTTTGATGCAATCTTGACACCATGGCTTGGAACATCTGTTCCCATTTCTGCAAACTTTGTGTCCTTGGCAAAAGACACTGTTTTGTTGCTTTTTTACCAGGGAGTTTGCATGTTGTTGAGGTGTGCTTGGCATCTACATGCACAACGGTTGGCACCTGTATAACAGTCCTTGCCTTCTGGGGCTCTAGAGTTGGCACCTCCTTTCCCTTTGATTTACTTTCGTTCCTCGAATTTTTCTCTCCCATACAAGGAATCTTATCTTTTGCTTGACCCAACACCAATTTCTTGCTAAGTGTCACGAGCTTCTTGCGCTTTGGGACAGTGGGTGGCAACGGTGGGGATGATGCCATCCTCTTGCTACCACCTGACGATGAAGCATCTTCAAATGCAGCACCTTCCTTCATTATCTTGTCGAGCATGGTTTTTGAGCCAATCTAGTCCAAATCCTTTCCCGCCTCTTCCATTTATTCCTCAGTTCTTTGTAGTCCTTCGTTTATTATTTTTTGAAAGGTATTATCCTTCTCTTTCATGCCAATGAATGCATGAGTTTCCAGCAAGGGGATCTCAAATCCATTGGGGATTGCCGGCTCTGATCTACACAAGTCGAAAAGTGAGAAACTTTCCTCTGGCACAGCTGCTTTGGTTCCAACTAATTTCGGATCTTCACCCTTCCGACGCATGTCCTTTTGGATGAAAAACTGTAGAGTTACACTATCATCAATTGAGCTACTGCTGTTGTCTCCTCCATTTCCACAAGTGTTTGCCCTCTTTGAACTGCTGTCGCCGCCGCCTATGCCATCATCATCATCATCCTTCCCACTGTCACTACCTCCATCAAAGGCCCCACTGTTATCGTCGTGTGTCTCCTCGCTGTCATCATCACTACCCCCATCCTTTCCTTGCTCATCTCCATCAACCTTCTCGACATCCTCACCTTCCCCCTTGCCTGTTCCATCTCCTTCCTCTTCCTCTTCCACATCGTCTATACCGGATTCTTCTTTGTCTTCATTGTTGTCAGCATCATCGTCACTGTCATCATCAGCATCGTCGTTGTCACTGTCATCATCACGTTCTTCATCATTCGTTCCCTCTTGATCATCATCTTGTTCTTCGGACTCATCACTTTCTTCAGAATCATTGCCAACTCCCAGGTCAACATCTTCTTCCTCTAACTCACTTTCCTCCGCAATTTCTTCTTCTTCACTTCCCTCCACCTCTTCTGTTTGCTTGGCAGTAGATTGACGCTTCCGTCACCTAGTGTGTGAGCTTTGAGCCTTTTTTTGATCACTTGACGGGCCCTTGAGAGGAGACAAATCTGGTTCCTCCTCATCAAGTTGGGCAAAACCTTCGATGAAGTTGCCAAGATTGTCTGATATTCCTTTACATAGATCATGAACCATACTTGCTAACTTGAACTTCTTCTGCATAACATTAGAAAAAACAAAAATTAAAATTTAAAAAGGAAAATCTGGAGATAATGAAAGTATATCTGTTTGCAACTCTAAACCTAAGTTTGGTGCAAGTATATCAAAGTAGTGTGCAATTGAGATAATGAAAGTGTGCAACTGAAAAGGGGTAAGTTAGCAGGAATTAAAAAAAACATAATTTGTAATTGGGAGTTGTGAAATATGTGTAAGTGAAAGCACAAGTTTGATTCAATTAAAAAAGGTGACATAATAACTATGTGCAACTCATGCATGCATTAGGCGCGGAAAAGTAAACAGCAAAGGATGATTAATACAACTAACACATAATAGAAAATATAAAAAAACCATGATTTTTGTTCTAGTAAAAAAAGTGGGTCAGCAAAAAGGATAACTCACATGGGGATTGTAACTCATTGGAACCTTTGACGCCGCAAATGGTTCTGCCTGCAACAATCCTCCGAAGAGTGTTGAATCCTCTTTGCTTCTATACTGCTCGTTGAGTTGTTCACAAAAAGAAAGATCATTTAACAACAAAAACAAAGTTATTGTGTGGATCTATAAAGAAAAAGCGCACATCTGAACAACTACTTACATGCCCTAGAAGCTAAAAAACTGATTGAAATTACTATGTGAAGTCCCAATGAAAGGTGGTACTGTAACATGAAACATGAAACAAGTATGTGTGCAACTGTCTTAAGTCTGTGTGCCAACTATCAACAAAGACTTGTCCAACTACTTACATGCCCTAGAAGCTAAAAAAACTGACTGAAATTACTATGTGAAGTCCCAATGAAAGGTGGTACTGTAACAGGAAACATGAAACAAGTATGTGTGCAACTGTCTTAAGTCTGTGTGCCAACTATCAACAAAGACTTGTGCAACTACTTACATGCCCTAGAAGCTAAAAAAACTGACTGAAATTACTATGTGAAGTCCCAATGAAAGGCGGTACTGTAACAGGAAACATGAAACAAGTATGTGTGCAACTGTCTTAAGTCTGTGTGCCAACTATCAACAAAGACTTGTACAACTACTTATAGGCATGTGAAAGAAAATGTGCAATTACAGACTTTGAGCAGAATGTCCAACTCACTTGAAGCTTCACAAAGATGCCAGACGAAATCAAGTCCTTTTTCATTATCTTGTTGACTAGATTCTTATCATAGGCATTTTCTCGAACCTCGCAGTGGCTTACTCGCACATCAACCTCGAGTGCGTCAATGTAGAGAATCTGTACACGCACCATCCCCAAAGAGACAAACAAAAAAGGGGAAATAAACATATGAGAACATTGGTGATAAAGCACAAAAACATTAGGTATGTGTAACAGATACAAAACTTAATTAGAGCTCACCATCAAATGATACAGGCAGCAACAGAGTGTTTGCTTGTCCTCACCCATGTTGCGGAATGCTTCGTTTATGTGGTCAGCAACAAATAAGCTCACATTGCTCTTCAACAGAACATCAGGTTCTAGCACAACACCGTAGCAACGTGGGCTCAGAGAAAGACTGGTGGTAGGAGCTAAAAAGGTGCTGAAAGCAATTGCAAGCCAGCCAGTGAGGAACTTGTTATCAGTTGTACCCTTCATAGCTTTCATCATCTTGGTGAATTCGGTAACCATGGGGTGTTTGGGTGGCCGGTGTGGTTGAACATCTGATTGAAAGCCTTCACAGCCTCCTTTTCAACAATGTATTTCAGCTGCGGCCCTCTGTTGGGTAAACCAAAGTTCCTGTGCACACTAGTAGCATCTACTGGAATAGTTCCCCTGCCTCGGAATACCAAAGCTGAACTGCCTGGGTCGTACGACTGGACTAGGAACTTCGTCAAGTCGGAAGGCAATGTGTCTGCTAGGTTTACCAAACCTCCTAACATCTTCTCATACAAGAAAGACCTTTGAACAGGTGTGAGTTCCTTGTTCACCTTCACAAAGCTCCCTGGTGAGGCCCTAATCCTTCCAGCTTGTGAACGTCGCCGAGGAACGTTTCCTTCGTTCCCTTCAACTCCAACTTCACCCACCTGAGACAAAAAAAAGAGAAATGAATACGGACAAATTGTGCAAGTGTACATATGCCTGCAACTGATCATACATAAAAAATTTAAAAAAAATCACATAGTTGATTGTTGTGCAACTATTATCCCTTATTGTGCAACTGACATCTACACTCTCTGAAATTAAAAAACATGTCCAAAATGTATACATGTTTGGATGCAGCTGTGTGCTGAATGGGTCCAAACTTTCAAATTTGACAAGGTAAGTAAGGAGATTCCAAAAATCTATCTTAAAAATAGTTATGCACACATATGGCGCACAACTGCCAAGTGTATACTTTTCATGTGCAACACTAAACAACATAGGTGCCAACTAGTACGAACATACTGTGCAACTGAAAAAAAATGTACAAAAAGATGTACCTCATCAGCTTCTACAGAAGTTGGGTCACCCCCATTAGAGGACTTGCCTTTTCCTTTTGTTCTGGCTCGCTTTGCAGCACGGGATGCAGTAGCATCCTCCACCTACAATAACCAATGATGCCTCATGTTAAAAAATCATGAAAAAATAAATATTGAATTTCTTTTACATATACTGAAAATTGTACATTGCGTATTCAAAAATTTATAGAAATAAAAAAAGAAAATGTTAAAGTCTCTGCTTAAAACATACCCCTACTTCCTCACCATCATCGGGGTCATCACGAGTACGAACACCCCGCTGAGCAGTCCTTTTCCTGTTCCGCCGTGTATCCTTTGATACAATCCTCTGCATGGCTCGAAAGAACAAAAACCAAAAATCAAAAACAAAAAAAGGATAAAAAGAAGAAAACAACACATATATTCAATCATATTTGGTCCCTTTGAGCTTAGAGAAAACAACCTCTTCCCCACTTCCACCGGTGTCTCCCTCTTCAACCATTGTCACTGCAAAAAAAAACAGGTCCCGAAAAAATCATTCTAATTGCACGCACACAAAAATGTAGCTTAAAGTACTAACAAAAACTTTTTAAACAATGCATAAAAAACCAGGACCCCACCACTAGGACATTTCAAAAATCCTGTGGCAACTGAACCCTGGTTTTGCCAAACTGGACCCTGGTTCTGCCAACTGAGATATGGTAATGCCAAGTGAAAAATGCAAGAACACATATCCCAGCTCTGCGCAACTATTGAACCTAGATCTGCCAGCTGGGGCAATGGTCCAATGGCAAGTATAAAACCCGCAGAACAGAGATACCCGAATGTGTGCAACTATTGTACCTATAACTGCTAAAATGTGTTTATGACAGCTGATGCACCTGATCTGTGCAACTGATGCACCTGGAACTGCATTTTAGTATCTAGACAAAATGTCAAGTAAAAAATGCACAACTCGTTGTGCAACTTCTATCTGTGCAACTGCCAACTATAAACTACTTGTTGTGCAACTGGGTAATGAAAAAAAATTGTGTGGTAACTCGATCCCTGAATTTGCCAACGGGACCCTAGTTGTGGCAACTGTATGCAACTATTAAACCTATGTCTGCCAACTGGGAACTGATCCAATGGCAAGTATAAAAACCACAGAACATAGATCCCAAAATGCGTGCAACTATTGTACCTAGAAAATGCTAACTGGGGGTTGGCCTAACGGCAATTACAAAATCCACAGAAACACATATACACCAAAACAAAAAAAATGTGTGCAACTGATGCACCTAGAACTGCTAAAAAATGGGATATGGACAACATGTTGTGCAACTATTATTGTGCAACTGCCAACTGCAAACAACATATTGTGCAAGTTGGCATCAAAAATCAAAACACTAAACAGACACAGATCGAATGGATTCAATGACTATGATGGCGGAGAATTATCTACCAACTAAAGTGCGAAAACAGTACCTAGGGTTTCGATCACACATGCAGAAAAACGCGAAAAATCACACTGTAGGCTATGGCGTGCGGCGTCCCCTGCTACAGGAAGGGAGAGAGCGCTGCGGGCGCGGCCTCCCCCGCTATAGGCGTGGCGAGAGCACTGCGGGCGCGTCCTTTCCCGCAACGGGCACAGCGGGAGCATTACGGCGCGGGGCCTCTCCCGCTACGAGTGCGACGAGAGCACTACGGCCGGGGCCTACCCCGTTACGGGCGTGGCGAGAGCGCGCGCCGGGAACACTACGGCGTGGGCTGCCCCTGCTGTGGGCGTGGAAAGAGCGCGCGGCAGAAGCACTACGGCGCGGGCTGCCCCTGCTGCGGGCGTGGCGAGAGCGCGCGGCGGGAGCGCTACGGCGCGGGCTGCCCCTGCTACGGGCGCGGCAAGAACCACTATGACCGTTTCCTGCCTCCCCTGGTACGGCGTGACGAGAACTTGAGAAGGTGACCGGCGAGCGTACCTGAGCCGATGACGAGCAGCGGGTGCCTCCCACCCCCCGCTACACCTCCACCTCCTCGCAAGCTTCAAGGAACGGCAGGATCTGGCGGGCGAGCACGGTGAATCTGGAGGCATAGGGCAGGGGAGAGGGGAATGAGAGCGGCGACGGGTGACTGAAAGGGGGGAGGGAGAAGTGGCACAAAATTCGAAACTGCCCACCGCCCACTACTTGGTCTACGCTCACCAACGGGCGAACCTCCGCAGTCTATGACATGGCGGGCCCATGGGGGGGTGCGAGCCGCGCTCCTCGAATCAATCGAACCAGGTGTGCGGGAGATGCGACGCGTGGCGAAAACCGACCAGGGAACACCTGGTCACGCGTGGCCGCACGATCCAATGTGATCGAATGGTGCGACATCGGCCGCTCGAGACGAGTTGCGAGCGCACGCGCACGATCCTGTATTTGCGTTAAATAAACTTAGTCGCAGTTCACTTCTGTTGAATAATTAGGCATTTTTCCATTATGTTTAATCCAGAAAAACAATAGGTAAAACATGATCAACATGATACAGAGAACAATTGATACATGCAACTGATTGGTGAAACTAGTCATGCAGTTGAGATAATAAGCAACGAGCAAGATATCCATGTCGATCACTAGTAGTAGTAAACCAAATGCTAGCCCTGACAGAGAGGATAAGATGACGTACGAAACAATAGCAGAAGATGCAATACGTGTTGTTCATCATGTCGTCGAAGAGGTCGTCGACGTCGGGGAAGAAGTCGTCGTGGGGGAACTCGTCGTCGAGGATGTCGTCGTTCGCAGCCACGATGAACAAAAATCCAGCAGTCGTGCGGAGGCACTCCCCAAAAATCTAATTGCGCCTCTCCTGTACCGGATCACAAGAGGCAGGGTTTCGAAGGCGTGATGTCTCACTCCGCGGTGCACGCCGGGAAGCGAGATGGGAAAGAGATAAGCGGCGCAATGCTTTGGAATGAGACGAAGAGTCGTAGTTCTTGCGAAACAGAGGAGCGACCTCTTATATACGCGATAAGCGTTGAAACTGGCCCTTCGTTAGTAGAAGAGAACCCGGTGCAATAAACACCATTAAACAGACGCACTAAACACCATTAAGGAGAGAAGAAACGAGCGCACTAAAAACACATGAAGTGTTTTGTTTCTTCTCCCATTTATGCATCAATCGTTTCAACTTCTTTATTGCATGCTAGAAACAAAGCAGCACATACATGTGTTTTTCACACCACCTTGTCATGCATGAATGGGCCACATAAGCCTCTGGGATTTCCCTTGAATTATTGGAAGAAAATATGAATTATTATATGGGCTAGACCCAATAATTCCAACAACTCCATCATGCTGTGTGCTGCGTATGTGCTGATCCAGACTCTTCTCTTCTTTTTAACTTTTTTTACTTGGTTCTTTCCAACTTTTCATTCATGCACCTTGTACGTGTCGGTTCAACATATATAACTTTATAATTTTAGGCACGTAACATAATAACTTTAAATCTCAGTGTTAAATATTGTTGATCAATGATGTATATTATTTTAACTTATGTGGAAGAATTTGGTGTCTTATTTGTCTTCTGTCTTATGTATATAATAGAAGATATTCCCAAGGTAATTCAGGGACACTTTCCCTTTTGAAGAAAATTCAAATTCAGATTTGTGAAATGAAAAATAGAGAGCAGAAAAGAAAAAGGGAAGTAATAATAAAAAAATAGGCCAGCCAGCCTACGCCGCGCCCGTGCTCTCTCTCTCTCTCCCCTCTCGCTAACATGCGAGGCCCACGTGTCAGGGTCGCCCCTTACCTCCCTCAACCGCTGCCATCCCACACACGCACGACCCCGAGCACGCCCGCGCCCACGATCTCCCCCACTCGCGCACTCCGGCCGCCCCAAGCCTCACGGACATGTCCTATAAATAGCCCCTGCCCAGCTCTCTCAAATCCCTCTGCTCTCGCTCGCCCTCACCGGCAGGCTGCTCCGCCGCGAGCTTGCCATTGCCGCACTAACTGAAACCCTAGCCACCAAATTCCGGCCACCGCAGCCATCGTCGGAGCCATCCACCATCACCGGAACCCCCACACCATGGTGACCCTCTTGGACATCACCGTTGACCCCGAAGCCCTCTGCAACTCCAAGTTCATCGGAACCCGAAACTCAGCGTCTCCGCCGTCGTCGCTCTGGTGAGCTCTGTCGTCCTCTTGGACGTGCACCTTGTCCATTGTGATTGTCGCGATCTTGCGTATCATCCTGGCCCTTTGGCCCTCTCCATTTTGCCCTGATTCAAGCACGCCATCGACGCCCTAGATGACCTCAACTCTAGCAAGCTCCGTCCGCTCAACTCTGTCGTCCCCAACCCCAACCACGACCACCGGCGACCTCCCCGAGCAACGCCGCATCCAGCCATGCCCTTCGCGCAGCCCCGGACCCCCTGGAACACCAACCCCATCCACGTTAGAGCGAGCACCACCGTCCGCCGGCGCGTACGCGTCGTCGCCAGCAAGTTTCTCTGGTGAGCAGTAAACCCTAGCCCCTTTGTTTAATCACAGTCGTCCGATCTAGAGCTAGAGGCCCATGTTAGTTCACTTAACCGAAAGGATATTGGCCAACCAAAGGGTGCCACGTGTACAACATTATCCAGAAAAATTCGTGAATAAAAAAGAAAATGCACTTTTGTAGAAAAGCCCCTGGAACTTGAATTCATCATAACTAATTATCCAGAGGTCCAAATTGAATTATTATTTTTGCAAATGAACCCTTATGGAATGTAGTGCAATATAATTTTAGAAAAACAAGCTTTGAAATTTTGAAAATTGAAATTAAAACAGAATAGTTTAAAAACCAATTTGAACATATCTTTTAAACTACAAATCCAAATTGAGCGAATCTTTTTGTAGAATGGTCCCCATGAAACATACTTTCACCCTCTCTAGAAATATTTCACATTTGAATAATTTGAAAATTAAGTTCAAACGGAATGAATTCAAACCCAATTAGGGCATAAGTTGCGAATTATAAATCCAAATTAAATAATTCTTTTTTGCAAAATAAAACTAATAACACACGGACTCTTTCTAGAACACCTAAGCTCAAATTGGATAATTTTAAAATACATTTCAAACAGAATTCAATAGAACTAGAATTTAAATAGGAATTTAACCTAATTAGGTTTAAGTTTGAAATAAAGATTCTTAATTAAAAAAATACAAATGATTTCAGTGAGATAAAATGAACTTAAATAAATAATTTTGAATATTAAATTGATCTTAGGGAAATTCTAATAAAATTTTAATTACAATCAAACACGGTTTGAAAAAAACTTTGAAACCTTAGGTCTATCATGAATAAAGTTAAATTGGGTCAAATGAAATTGAATAAAGCAAGTCAAATTCAAATCCAACTAGCTTGACTAAGGTAATTCAAAAAATTGTTATTCAAATATTAAATCATGACACCTAGCTAAACCAAATAGGAATTATATTAAACAGTTGACTAAACACTACTAGGGAAAAGCCTAGCAGTAGCGCGGGTTAAATGCTTATCAGTAGCGCGGGTGTCCGCGCTACTGATACGGCGCTATAGATAATGCTTATCAGTAGCGCGGTTTGACCCGCGATGCTGCTATCTAGGTATAGGAGCAGCGTCTGTATGCGACACGCGCTGCTGCTAATAGCTACAGCACCCTTTAACAAAGAGCGCTACTGCTAAGAACATGCTGCTGCTAAAGCCATACCCCGCGCTACTATTCTTAGTTTTTGATTTTTTTATGCTCCATATTTTGTGCTGCTGAATTTTGTTTAGGGCTTTATACAATAATCTCTAGCATATCATACACGTACAAATGTAATCATAGCATATACATACAAATAGTCTCATCAAATCATGTCATCATCATAATCATCATCCAACACAAAGTGGTCTCTCGTCATCATCTCGAAAATAGCAATACAAGTCTCAAATACTTGCAACTACATCATCATCCATCTAAACAATGATATACGCAAGAAGAGCTATCACTATGAGTGAGAGTGGAACTATGCATTACATGAGGCAGCGGTTATGGGTCCTCTCGCGCTAGCGTGAACCTGAAGTAACCAACTTCTACTTCTTGTCTGGTTTTGAAGCCTTTATGGCTGGCGCCCGAGAACCCATCCACTTGCGCCTGACACTCAGGCCACTCATTGTACACTCCCAGAACCTTCCCTGTGTAAACGACATAGCAATGCTTCATCGCCATCAAGAATCTAGGTACCTATTAGAGATGCATCTTCATCAAGAGAATGTACGATCATATGCAACAAAATATACTAGAGCAACATGAAAAAGAAAGGGTTAGCAACTAGATGCAACATATAGTACACAAACTAATAAACTAGAGGTACGCAGGTCATTGTACCCAAACTAACAAAGTAACGTTACGCAAGTTCGGCAGGGACCATGGACATCACAAAGTTTCATCGCTACAGAAAGTATACAAGTTCAACCGACACATATCATCATCATCGGCATCATAAATCACTAGAAGTTCCGTCCTTCCATATCATCAAGGATGGACCCTAGCTTCTTGAATGGCGTGAGGTCATGACGTTGCATGCCTATGCGAGTTCGGACGTCAGCTCACGATATAGGGCCGTGGTGGAACATCCCCTTCTCATCGACGACTTTTTTCATGATGATCATCGCAATGTCCCTTTAGATGCGAAAGAAGTCATCTCTAAGTTTATAATCCGCTTCTCCATGAGATTCTACCCACTTGCGGATATGATCATCGTTTATGCTTGTCATGCGAAGATTTTGGTGATCCATGCTAAACTCAATCATGAGATGGAGGAGGTAGAATCCATCTTTCTTGCTTGGTTTTGGGACATGGATGTAGCAGAAGTTAGTTTTATGCGAGAAACCCAACTTCTTGTTCCTTTGTTTCCTGATCTGTAGGTGGCCACCCCTCATGTTGAAGCCTTGGAGAGCATCATCTAGAATATTCATTATGTGGGTGTAGTCCTTCTTCTCGTAGTCTCTGGTAGGGTCGAAATACACGGCGTGGGAGACTCATGGGTAAAGAACGATAAGGATGGCACGCCCGTTGCTACGGGGACAAAGACACCTCAAATTATTCTCCATATGAGCGAGAAGGAATGATTGGAATGTACAAAAAGGTTGTCCAGAACTGACTTACTTTGGATGATAAGGCAGGAGAACAATTTCCTTGTCCTTATTCTGTACCATGAAGTTTTTAAGGTACTCCCTAGCAGTTTCACGCTCAAAGTCGCCGAAACTCAAGAAGGACTCGTGCATGTAGTACGGATCCGCCACACAGATTTGCGAGACTCCTTCTCTCTTCATGACGGAGCTCATATGTAGCGCAAAAAGGCAGACGATTGTAAAATCGAGCCGCCTTGTCAGAAACATCTTGAAGATATGGTCAAACCGCAGGAAGAACACCTCTGCGGGCCGTGTGTCGACGTAGCACTTCCCCTCAGGCACACGAGCCGCGTATGTCGGATATCCTTGATCCTTCGAGGCTAGTAGGCTTTTCTCAGTCGACATCACATGGTCGTGCAACCTCATGAGATCCCTTGATAGTGCCTCCGGTGGTTTTGGCGATAGCATCGGCTCGCCCGTGACATGGAACATGGCCGCACCTTTGACGGGTACACGCTCTTCAAAATCCACCGCCTGGCTGCTATGTGCTCTGGCTTGTTCGGAGGCAGCTATCTTCCCCGGTCTCTTCCTCTCCTTTTTCTTGGGCACACCTTCCAGACCCTTCCTTAACCCCTGCCCCAGTGTTGCCGGGCTAAGCACTGTACGACCCCCGGCTAGTTGATCCTGTGTTGAGTTGGCATCTTCAGGCGTGTCCTGTGAGGATTTCATGAAGAGAGACTTCTTGCGATCCCTGCTAGGATGTTCCTGCCCGGGCAGATCATCCACATCCTCATCAGCATGCTGATAGCCCGATTCCTCATATGGCTGACTCATCATCATATCTAAGTCACCGTCATAGGCGCCTGTAGTGAGGAAACCCATTGGGTCCTCCGTCTCCTCCATCTCATCATCCATTCTTTGTTCCACGAGGCCGACTATTGGACTCCCTTCGTAATGTCGTTCGCCGCTCTCACCCGGCACTACATGAGCTGGTAATTGCGTAGGCGAGGTGGTGGTCTCCATACATGCTTGTTGATGTGTGGTTATTGGTGTGCTCTCGGCCAGCTCCAGACGAAGAAGATTCTTCGGCCGTAGCAGCACCCAACCCTTGCAGCTTCCAATCTGCAGTGGGGTCTCGTCGTCATCTCCCCCTAGCCGTACTGGAGGAGGCTAATCCTCGTGCCCCGATGTCACACTCGACAAGGTAACCCTGAAGTGCCCACCTGGGATCGGTTTGCTGTGGATCGTGAGTTCCAAGGGCTTCGTTATCACCCCGTTCCCACGTCCACCTTCTGGCCTTTGATCAAGTAGAGTACGGTGCACGGGGTTTCGTCGGCCTACAAACATATGTCTGCGGCGTAAAACATCTGAAAGGCAATGGAAATGGAATATTCTAGATATATATGTTAGTGTGACATGTAATTACCATGAGGGCGTCGAGCTCAGCCAAAGAGGAAGGCCCACCTAGCGCGCCAGAGACTGAGGACGGGCTGCTATGAGCAGGTGCGGGTGCGAGAGCAGTCCCAGTTGCATGAGCAGGTGATGTTGCGATGGTGTTGTTCACGGAGTTGCTCGCGACGAAACTGGGCAACGGGAAATCATGTACCGTCTTGTCTGGATTTTCCTTCGTCCAGTTGATGATAGCTGGGACCAAGTTAGTAGTGAAATCATTTCTGCAGGCAGTTACAGCTGCATTGAGTGCCTATTGTAGCAACTCATTTTTCTCCTCGGCTATTTTTTCGCGTCCTTAGCTGCTTTTTTCTCGAACGCAAGCTTCACCTTCACGTCGATGTCCGCCTGACTAAGCTTCTTTTTCTGCTTCTTGGCCTCCGGGCCCTCGTTGTAAAACAGCTTCCACATGGCGCCGTCTCCGGTGCCGTGCACACGTCCATATTGCGGCCGCTGGCCCAAAGGGAGCCCCTTAAGTTGTTCAAGGCCCGGTTGAGAGGGGTGTCCCACTTGGGCCTCATCGGAGAAGTAGGGCTTTCGGCTGCAAGCTGGTGTTGCTTCTCCTGTAGAAGGAACGTGAACCGTTTACAAATGTGTAGTCGACTTGATCTGGAGCTAAATGTAAGGTGGTAAAAGAATAATTACCAGTATTCTAATCAATTTCCTCGTGATCTGGTCCGTGTAAAAAACCTTCTTTTCCTTGTCCCACTTGTAGCGGGCCCTGACGAAGTCATGCTCCAAGGGGTTGGTGAACTTCGCGAAGGGGTCTGGGAGACCCGCGGCATCATGTTCCGCGTCTTCCTTATCCCATATGGGCCTTTTACCGAGGTAGCCATGGCTTCCGAGGCGATGCTTCCCCGTGTTCCTTTGCTAAAGGCTCTTGAATTTCGCAGCGTTAGCCTTGGCTGCCTCGGTAGCACAAGTGTCCTTGAACTTTTCGAACTCCTCTTCCGTAAGTGTCGGATTTTCCTCCAGAATCTTGGATAGGGGTTCCTCAGCCTCAATAGCTCATTTCACCCTCCCTTTCCAGGAGGCCACATCATGGCTGAAAATGCCCATGGCGTGATTGTTAATATTTTTCATCTTCGGATCATCCCACGGTTGTTCTATGCTATCATCTTGGTCGGGGAACTTGAATCTCTTGTGCAACTTTGTCAGGAGCAACTGCCTGAAATGTTCTTTACTCCTTAAGTCATCGTCGTTGATGCTCGCGCATTCCCGTAGGATGCATCCTACTTGGTTCCCATAGCACTTGCGAGGTTCTTCCGGCTCTAATGGCTCAAACTTGCCAGGTGCCATCTTTGTGATCACTAGTCGTCCATGCCGAGTTTGTTAGGTTTTTGTATCCTCCGCTTCTTATTTTCGGTAGCGGAATCGGCGTCGGTACCTTCTCCACTGGTATATTCCCCGCCGGTCTCGGCGCCGCCATTGGTGTCGGCGCCGTCGGTGTTGATGTCGGCGTCAGTACCATCATCGAGGCCGACCTGCAAACCTTGACTATGCTTAGCACACAAAAAGTCGAGGTACTGTTGTTCACCATCATAATCCATCTCGTTTGCATCTTGGTCAGAAGGCCCGGTTTCTTCGTTGTTCGACATGTTTCATATGATTAAGTCTCCTCGTTTAGTTCTAAAACTATGAAAAAATGAGAAATGACATAAAAAGGATATATGTTTGCCGGAATGTCGTTTCCCAGCAACTCCTGGCACTCGATATGCCTACTATCTAGCACAAGTCATGCCAAAATTCATGGAAAATTTCGGCATGACCTTTGCTAAAAAGTGGACATATCGAGCGCCTGAAATTCACCGGAACAAAAATGAATCAACATTCCGGCATAACATAGGCCACTCGGATCATTTACCCCGCACATAATGATCATTTTCCAAATATGACATATCCAAAACATCACATGTCCAAATTCCAAATATGACATGTCCAAATTCATAATTCCAAGTAAATTCAGCCTACCTAAATTTGAAACTAAAAAAATTTGCTTTAACAAGGGATGTTGATTTGGACAATTTCTTAAACTAATATAAATAGCAACAATTACTTAAACCAAAAAATGCAAGAAACATATATAATCAATTCTGCCTTTTCTTTTAACTATAATTACTTAACCCTAAATTTTTGTCCTAATTTGAAACCTATGGTTCATAAAAATCTAGCTAAATTCGGAACTAAACAGATAACCTAATTAACCTACTGCCCTAACTAAAACCTAAGTAAATTAACCTATGGCTTACAGAGGGTGCAGGGGCGAGGAGGCAGGCCCGATGACGGCTGAGGTTGGGAGGGGAGGAAGCAGAGGAGGGAGGCGTGGCGCGTCGGCGCCGGGGTCGGGGGCGAGCGCCGGTGTCGGTGCCCAGCGCCGGGACGTGGCCGAGCGCCGGGGGCGGGGGCGAGCGCAGGGGCGCGGCGAGGGCAGGGCTTCAGCGGCGACGACACGGGGAAGTGAGAGTGGGGATTTGGGGGGAAAAGCAGAGGCGGGAAGAAGCAGAGAGAGTGAGGATTTTGGGGGTTAAGTCCACCTAGCAGTAGCGCGTTCCAGGAAAACGCGCTATAGCTAAGTTAGCTATAGCGCGTTTATCCAGACAGCGCTACTGCTATTACAGGTAGCTATAGCTTTTTTATATGGAAAGCGCTACTGCTACCTTGACTAGCTGTAGCTCTTTTTCAGAAAAGCGCTACTGCTATAACCTACCTATAGCAGTTTTCCTGTTTGTTTCTTCTATTTTCTTTTCCTTTATTTTCTCTCACTTTTCTTTTCCTATTTTTCGAGAGCAGTGAACGAAGGGAAGGTGATACAATGTATATAATTAAGGCGATATATATTGCATCATTTCACGGTTAAGTATGTATACAAAATAGGAACATATATATTACATCATTTGACCCATGCATAATGGCTAAGTGTGTACACAAAATAGGAACATATATATTACATCATTTGACCGATAACATACGGTTCTTCAGCGTTGACGTTTTCGTTTTTGAGTGAGCTTCTTTCCCTTCTTGTTCGTTGAAGAATAATTGAACCCCTCATTGTGACTTTTCCTTTTCCATGGAGTACGATCTTTCTTAGGTAATGTAGTATTGATTCTTCTTTTGAAGTATACTTTATCGTCATCGTAATCTTCCCTCATTGGGTTGCCGTACTGGTCGTAGTCTTCCTCGTTGGCGGCTCCATCCATTCCGACGATGCTCATTTTGCCTCTCCTCACGACAACATGGCTGGGATTGGCCGGGTCGGTTATGAAGAAGCATTGTGTCATGTGCTTAGCATGTACCCGTGGCTTGTTTTTGCGATAGGTTCACGGTAGAGCTCTTGGCGTCGGGTATAGTCATGGTAGTGAAATACCAGTTTTCTCTTTCGACATTCTTAGCCCATCTGACAAGGAACATCGTCGCGTGGTGCAGTCCACAGTAGTCAAGCTCCCAGATCTCCTTGACCCTTCCGTAAAATTTCTCAGTTGCGCCGTTGTCGCTGCCGGTCATGCATTCCATCGTCACCCCTGAGTTCTGATCACCACCGTCCATATCTTTGGCCTCCGTGTAGAACGTGTATCCGTTGATATCGTATGCCTCATAGGTGTTAAGGTTGGGCGAGGGGGCATCTGCTAAGGCGTATATGAGCAATCCGTCCTTAGAGCCCTCTTCCGGGGGATTAGCAATAATATGCTCTTTGAACCAATGCAGGAAAGTGGAGTTGTGCTCTCTAGTAACTTCGGCGTCAGTCCTGCATACCCCCCGGTCACGATACTTCTTTGCGATAATTTCTTTGTGTAGTGCCACGAAAGGATCTACCTCGTCTAGGTGTTGTAGCACTACCAAGTTTGCTCTGTCAAAGTAGTTGCGTCGATCTGAGTATGCCACGTGCAGTTCCCTGCGACCGTTGGAGTGACCTTCTCCTTCGAGCCTCCCATTGTGCTTATTAACGGGCAAACCAACACCAACACTAGGCGGCTGGTCTATGCCATATAGAAAATTCTCGCAAAAAGAGATGCACTCTTGTGTCAGATAGCCCTGGACGATGCTACGATCCGTACGGGAATGTTATGAATGAATCCTTTGATGATCCCATTAATCCTCTCAAACGACATCATGTTGTGCAGGAATGACGGCCCAGGTCTATCATGTCGTCCACAATATGGACACACAGATGCACCATGATGTTAAAGAACGCGGCGGGAAGTACATCTCAAGCTCATTCAGTATCACAACGATCTCTTCATGTAGCCTTCGGAGCTGCTTCACACTGATCGACTTTCGAGAGATGACGTCGAAAAAGTTACAGAGACCAATAAGCGTGTCACGGACGTGCTTGTCCATTATCCCTCTAAGGGCAACATGTAGTATCTACGTCATCATCACATGACAGTCATGGGACTTCATCCCACTGAATCTTTTGTTGTTCGTGTCTAGATATCTGCTTATCTTGCCATAGTAACCGGAACTAACTTTGACTCTGGTAAGGCACTTAAAGAATTGATCGATCTCAGCCTGACTTAAGGTGAAGCAAGAAGGGGGGCAATAATCCTCTTCCTTTACTTTTTTGCCCTTCTTCTCCCGCGCCTCTGTCTCCATCTTTGTATCGTCTGACTTTTTATGGGGCGGCATGTGCAGATCTTCCCTGATTTCCAAATCTTGCATTCTTTTCTTGCCTTTGGCCCATCCTTGGTCTTATCCGGCATGTTCATCAGTGTCGTGAGCAAGCTCTCAAATACATTCTTACATATATGCATTTGATCAAGGCAATGAGGTGTGTCGAGTTTGTGCCAGTACTCCAAGTCCCAGAACACAGACCTCGTCTTCCATACCTTCAGCAGTGGCTCCGGCGCCTTTTTCATCATCTTTCCCGGTGCGGGGCATTGTTCCCAGTTTTTCAACAGCTCATCAATTTCGGCGCCGCTCCGCTTACGTGGAGGTCCTCTATGCTCAGCATGACCATTGAATAGATCTCCATGGTTTCTCCACGGGTCGTCGTGATCGAGCCATCCTCGATGCCCCATGTACATGATTTTCTGAGACCCGCCATCTTTCCTTGGCGTTAGCTGCTGAGACGTCGTATCATCCATGCACCGCGTGCATCTGCAATATCCATGGCACACCTGGCCTGTGACATATCCGTAACCGAGATAGTCGTGCACCGTCGTGATTAGCGTGGCTCTCATGTAGAAATACTCGCCTTTGCTGGCATCCCATGTATTGGCCGGTGTTTTCCATAACGTGTCTAACACCTAGTTGTTTCAGCCCTTGAATCAGCATGCTCATGTGAATGTACGTCGACTTCATCCAAAACCAGGGGGGTTGTACATCCATACAAACCCAGGCCATGTGCTATGGTTGGTGTTCCGGTTGCCAAATAGATTCATGCCATCGGTACACGCGCCGAGCACGATGATCCTTGCATCACATTCGAAATACCGATAGAAGCCGTTCAACACTCTCCACTGGCTTCCATCCTTGGCGTGTCTCAGCTTCGGATCATCTCCACCGTCGGGCTTCTTCCTCTCCGCGTGCCAGCGCATGAGCGTTGCTTCCTTGGGATCTACGAAATACCGCTGGAGACAGGGAGTGATCGGTAAGTACCATACAACTTTCTGGGGAGATTTCTTCCCGGCCTTCTTGTATCGAGAAGCATTGCACACCGGACAGCTTGTTTTTTCCGCGTGCTCCTTCCGATAAATTATGCAATCGTTGATCCATGCATGGTATCTAACGTGCGGCAGATCAAGAGGGCACACAATCTTCTTAGCCTCATCCACACTAGTAGGACATAGATTCCCCGCGGGAAGAACATCCTTTAGGTACTTGAGATGCTCATCGAGGCTAGTGTTCCATTTGTTTTTAGCCTTCGTCTTCAGGAGTTGGAGCGTGAACTCAAGTGGGTCACCTCAGGATTGCAACCATCATACAATAGAGTGTTCGCGTCTACCACCAGTTGTTGTAGCTTGGCCTCCTCTCTCGAAGCATCTCTCTCAGTACTCGTCTCCTTGCGAAGCAGTGCCTAAACATGAGGGTCCCGCACGATTGAACTTAGTACCGACGAACTCTGCGGCATGTAGACCATGTTCTCTCCGCGGCCATGTCTGGCCCCTTCTCCACCGCCATGTCCGGCACCTTCTCCTCCACCATGTTCGGCCCCTTCACCGCTGCCATGTCTGGCCTCTTCCCCGCCGCCATTATCGATCATCTCTTCGTCTCGCCCCATGTCGTCATTGCCTGCCCCGTCCTCAACATCATCATCCTCATATTCAATTATCCACCGAGTATAGCCATCCGTGAAACCAGTCATGAGCAGGTGCGCCATCGCATCATAGGGGTCGAGCCAAACTCCTCCTTTGCATCTTCGACACAGAAATAAAACCTCTGTCGGGTTATTTTCATTCATGTCCTGCACTGCCGACCGCAACCACCTGTCCACCATCGTTCCACTGACCATCATGAACGCCTACACGGTAATAATAAACCAATTGATTATAAAAATGTGTGCATGCATCAAAGTCATACAAAAATTTGGCATGACCTTCCCTAAAAATAGGACATATAGATCTAGAGTTTGCCCGAAATTCGCCGAAACAAAAATAAATCGACATTTCTGCAAGACATAGGCAACTCACAAGCATAATTCAGCGTCAACTCATGCCACACACACAATTTCCACCATATCGCTCGATTATGTCATATCGCACACACATACACATATTTCCATTCTTGCAAAAGCATGAATTTTTAGTCACCTATCTCTCGAGATGGAGCACATGCGGTGGAGATATGGATGTAGTAGGGAGATCAAAAGTGGAGAAAGGCTAGATCTAGTTAGGCTAGAGCTAGCTAATTTGGGAGGACACAACTTTGACTAGTGGAGGGGGAAGGAAAAAGAGAAAGGAGATGCATTAATGGAGGTGGTGTATAGTTAGCTAGGAGTAATAAAGAGAGAGAAAGGTAGGTAGAAGAGGGAGAGTAATGGCGGGAGAAGTAGTGAGGAAGAAGCAAAGTGAGGGAGAGAGGAGGTGGGAGGTAGGGGAAAGTGAGGAAGAGAGGATGGGGGAGGGGGAGGGAAAAAGGTGGTATATGTTGCGGCTTAGCAGTAGCGCTGGTCGTCAACCGTGCTACTGCTAATAAGATAGCAGCAGCGCGCTTGTGGCACACACGCTACTGCTAAGAGGGGCCTGCCATATGACCAGTTTCAAAATTAGCAGTAGTGACTAGCAAAAAAGAGCGCTACTACTATTACTTCAGCAGTAGTCCTGTCGCAAGAGCGTGCTACTGCTAAACCTAGGGTGCGGGTACTGTCGGTCGATTTTAGTAGCAGCGTGGTTCCAACGGGCCGCGCTACTGCTAATAGAGTAGCAGTAGCGCTTGTTTTGATCCCACGCTACTGCTAATTAGCAGTAGTGCCTCTTTCTGTTCCGCGCTGCTGCTAAGTTTCTGTGTATAAGGTTTTCCCTAGTAGTGAAACCCTAGAGACAAAGCAAATCAAGCCAACTAGATGAAGCCAAACCAAGTAACCCAACAGTATGTGTTTGAGTGATTTGCAGTTGCATTCATGCAAGTTTTCCCTTTGCATGAACTGTTTGCTTATGATTTTATGTGTTATTTTCGGTCAACGTTAGATTACAAGGAGTGCAACCCCTGTGACTGTGAGAGTGCACCTTTGACAACAACAACAACCAAGGCAAGTACCAGTTTGATCATGTTACCATGTATTTTAATTGCATTGTAGTTTAGCCATGTTAGGTGTGTGAGTTTAGGATGCTAAATTCTGTACAACCTAGTAGTTGGCAACTTAGGTCCAAACTTACCCTGGCCGTGTAACCATCGAGTAGTTGCTTAGCTTCTATGACGTGGATTGGGAAACACCAACTATCATTCCACCATACAACCACATGGTTGACTACTTAATTAATGATTCATCTAGGCGGTGCTTCGGTTTTGCTTGGATGGTTAACAGTTTTGTGGGCGACCGCCCAGGCTCAAAGGGATTGTAAGACTTAAATATTGAGTGGCTTTCATTTGTAACCGTGATATAATATGGGCTCTATCTTGACCGACTAAGTTGTGGGAATCCTCCTGGGCTGACTAGCAGATGTAGGTGTGTAGGTTAGTATGGTTCAGCCGTGTCTGAGAGGGCTACTGCTTCCCAAAATCTCGTCTTGGTCTACCTGGCTACTTCACAAGTGAAGTTTAGTGGCACAAGGGTGTGATCGGGAATCACGGGTAAAGTACACAAGCCTCTGCAAAGTGTAAAAACTGATCATGATTAGCCGTGTCCCTAGTTATGGAAAACTTTTGAGCAACTCGTCCGAGAATTGTGAGCTTGATCTCATCACCTCTTCCATCTAAAATCAATGGGTTGAACCAATGGGGAGTGTGGACCGACTCAGATTGCTAGTGTGATACCAGTAGCATTATCTGGGAGGTTGGGACAACCGCATGATACATGGGTCCACATGCTCAAATTGCATTATGGGTGATCGTGTGATATGATGTGCCCAAGGCTATTGTGAGACAGTATATCTAGCTATTAGAATAGTGTACCACCTATATAACAGGGCAAAAGTATTTTCTACAAAGAGCCTTGAACTCCACTAGCCAAAGTGCATGTAGGTGAACCAGTTTCTAATAAATTGTGGGCTTGCCAATACAATCCATGTATTGACCATAGTGGCTGCAACGTATCATGTTGTAGGTGATCACTACGAGGAGTGACTTACGTAGGGTTTCATGCCTCCACTTGACATGCTTCCTTCTGGTGTTGATGGAGCCTATCAAGATGTCTAGCTTAGATTTACTTTCATTTTTGTGTGTGTTGAACTCTGTTTGATTATTGTAAAACTATGTATTTCACTAGCCTATGGCTAGAGTCTGTAAGACTGTTTGCTTTCTGGTGTATGATAGAACATCGTTACTGTGTATGCCGACGATTCGATCTAGGGGTTGGCATAGAATCACACGGAGACCGTATGAGGGAGTCCTTGATTACGAGGTCCTCAGGTATCCGGTCTATTCGATATGGGCCGGATTGATGGGTCGTTGAGGCGTAGTGGAAGACCACCTCCTGTGTCCGGGTAGGACTCCTATGTGCGTAGAATGTCAAGTTTGGTGTCTGGGTGTTATACTCCTTTCCTCGGTAAACCGACTTTGCGTAACCTTAGGCCCCACCAGTGTGTATATAAACCAGAGGGTTTAGTACGTAGAGGCCATCAGAACAATCATAGGCTAGACAGACAGGGTTTGACCATTATGATGTTCGAGGTAGATCAACTCTTGTAACCCCTATACTCATTGAATACAATCAAGCAGGACATAGGGTTTTACCTCCTTCAAGAGGGCCCTGATGCTGCTTGAAGCTACGTCAGTATTTCCCCAAAGAGGAGGGGATGATGCAGCACAACGGTGGTAGGTATTTCCCTCAGTTATGAGACCAAGGTTATCGAACCAGTAGGAGAACCAAGCAACACAACGTAAACAACCCCTACACACAGATAATAAATCCTCGCAACCCGACGTGTAAAAGGGGTTGTCAATCCCTTTCGGGTAGCGGCGCCTCAACATAGGCAAACGGACGTGAAAAAATTGTAGTAGATTGATAGATCGAATGCCAAATAAAACAAATAAGAATAAATTGCAACAAGGTATTTTTGTATTTTTGGTTTAATAGATCTGAAAATAAAAGCAAAGGAAAATATGCAAAGGCAAATGATATGAGAAAGAGACCCGGGGGCCGTAGGTATCACTAGTGGCTTCTCTCGAGAAAAATCGCAAACAATGGGTGAACAAATTACTGTTGGGGCATTGATAGAACTTCAAATAATCATGACGATATCCAGGCAATGATCATTACATAGGCATCACGTCCAAGATTAGTAGACCAACTCCTGCCTGCATCTACTACTATTACTCCACACATTGACTGCTATCCAGCATGCATCTAGTGTATTAAGTTCATGGGGAAACGGAGTAATGCAATAAGAACGATGACATGATGTAGACAAGATCTATCTATGTAGAGATAGACCCCATTGTTTTATTCTTAGTAGCAACGATACATACGTGTCGGTTCCCCTTGTGTCACTGGGATCAAACACCGTAAGATCAAACCCACTACAAAGCACCTCTTCCCATTGCAAGACAAATAGATCAAGTTGGCCAAACAACACCAAAATATCGGAGAAGAAATACGAGGCTATAAGAAATCATGCATATAAGAGATCAAAGAAACTCAAAAACTTTCATGGATATAAAAAGATAGATCTGATCATAAACTCAAAGTTCATCGGGTCCCAACAAACACACTGCAAAAAGACTTACATCATATGGATCTCCAAGAGACCATTGTATTGAGAATCAAGAGAGAGAGAGAGAGAGAGAGAGGAAGCCATCTAGCTACTAACTACGTACCCGTAGGTCTACAAAGAACTACTCACGCATCATCGGAGAGGCACCAATGGAAGTGGTGAACCCCTCCGTGATGGTGTCTAGATTTGATCTGGTGGTTCTGGACTCTGCGGCGGCTGGATCAATATTTCGTCGACTCCCCTAAGGTTTCTAGAATATTGGGGTATTTATAGAGCAAAGAGGCGGTCCGGGGGAGTCCCGAGGTGGGCACAACCCACCAGGGCGCGCCTGGGCCTCCTGGCGCGCCCTGGTGAGTTGTGCTCCCCTCGGAGCACCCCCTAGGCGTTTCCTTGGCCCATTGGGTGTCTTCTGGTCCATAAAAAATCTCCATAAAGTTTCGCTGCGTTTGGACTCCGTTTGGTATTGATTTCCTGCGATGTAAAACATGCAGAAAACAACAACTGGCACTTGGCACTATGTCAATAGGTTAGTACCAAAAAATGATATAAAAGGACTATAAAACATTCAAGATTGATAATATAACAGCATGGAACAATCAAAAACTATAGATACGTTGGAGACGTATCAGCATCCCCAAGCTTAACTCCTACTCGTCCTCGAGTAGGTAAGTGATAAAAACAGAATTTTTGATGTGGAATGCTGCCTATCATGTCATATCATATTTTTTTTCTTTATGGCATGGACATTTGGACTTTTATATGGTTCAGAGCAATAGTCTAGTCTTGACATGATGACTTAAATACTCAAGCATATCAATAAGCAACCATGTGTTTGAAAATATCAACGCTAAAATAAGTTATCCCTAGCCCATAATGCTCAATCATTGATCCATTCATGAAACACACTCGCATACTAGCTATACCCAATGCTCAAGTACAATCATAGTGCCTCCTAGTTGGTGCTTTTGTAAGAGAAGATGGAGACTCAAATTCAAAAATAAAAATTGCATAAAGTAAAAGAAAGGCCCTTCGCAGATGGAAGTAGGAATTTGTAGAGGTGCGAGAGCTCAAAGTGAAAAAATTGAGAGATAAAAACATTTTGGGAGGTACACTTTTACCACCAACGAAAACGACTTAGAGTTCCCCACACCTTCAATGCTTAGATATGTCATAGGCGGTTCCCAAACAGAAAATAAAGTTTATTCCTTTTTCCACCATACTTTCACTTTCCATGGCTAACCGTATGCACGGGTGCCTTCTATACCAACACTTTCCAAGAATTTATTATTTGACAACATAAAGTAATTTTTTCTTTTTTCATTTCGGGACTGGGCATCCCTAGTACCTTTGCCTTACTCTCGTGCAATGACAAGTGAATAAACCTCATCGTGAGAATAACACATCTTAGCATGGAAAATATAGGCCACCCTCATTGCCTCGCGAGCGGTACGAGCACACAAAAGAGAAATTAATTTTGAAAATTAGAGATGGCACATACAAATTTGCTTAGAACGGCATGGAAATATCGCATATAGGTAGGTATAGTGGACTCGTGTGGCAAAAACTGGTTTAAACGATTTGGATGCACAAGTAGAGATCATAGTTAGTGCGAAATGAAGGCTAGCAAAAGACTGGGAAGCGACCAACCAAGAAATGAATAATCTCGTAAGTGAGCATTAAGCATAATTAACACCGAATAATGCACCACAAGTAGGATGTAATTTCATTGCATGACTATTGACTTTCGTGCTTGCATAGGGAATCACAAACCTTAACACCAATATTCTTACTAAAGCACAATTACTCATCAACGTGACTCACATATCACATCATCATATCTCAAAACTATTACTAAGAATCAAGTTTATTTTGTCCAATGACCTTCATGAAAGTTTTTATTATATCCTTCTTGGATATCTATCACTTTGGAACTAATTTTTATATGTTACTTTTTGATAAGCTCAAACAAATATAGGTGAAGATCATGAGCATAGTATTTCTTTCTCTCAAAATAATTGAAGTGGAGCAAGAGAGAATTTCTTGAAAATTTTACTAACTCTCAAATAAATCTAAGTTAAGCAAGAGAGCATTTCTTCAAAAATACTAAAGCACACCGTGCTCAAAAAGATATAAGTGAAGCACTAGAGCAAGTCCATAACTCATAAAAATATAAGTGAAGCATAGAGAGCAATTCTAACAATTCATGACATAATTTTGGCTCACTCAAATAGGTGTGTACAGCAAGAATTGATGACTTAAAACACAAAGCAAAACAAGCAAAGACTCATATCATACAAGACGCTCCAAGCAAAACTCATAGTATGTGACGAATAAAAATATAGCTTCGAGTAAAATACCGATGTTTGTTAGAAGAAAGGGGGGATGCCACTCGAGGGCATCCCCAAGCTTAGTTGCTTGCTCTCTTTTGGATAATAGCTTGGGATGCCGGGGCATCCCCAAGCTTAGGCTTTTCTTACTCCTTATCCCTTCATCCATCGTAAGATAACCCAAAACTTGAAAACTTCAATCACACAAAACTCAACAAAACCTTCGTGAGATCCGTTAGTATAAGAAAGCAAATCACTACTGCTGCAAACCAATTCATATTTTGTTTTTGCATTATATATACTGTATTCCAACTTTTCTATGGCAAAAACTCATCAAAGAAAACCATAGAGCCATTAAAACAAGCACACAACGCAAAGAAAACAGAATCTGTAAAAAACAGAACAGTCTGTAGCAATCTAAAAACTTCGACTCCTTCTGCAACTCCAAAAACTCTGAAAAATTAGGACATCCTAGGCAATTTCTATATCAATCTATTGTAAAAAATTTAGATCAAAATCATGCTCCAGTGAATTTTAGAAATTCGGGGACTGGAGTCAAAAGTTTATGATTTTCAGCAAGATCAAATCAACTATCACCCAAGAAGATCCTAAAGGCTTTACTTGGCACAAACACTAACTAAAGCACTAAAAACACAATCATAACAGAAGCATAATTGTGTAAACACACAAGAACATAAAGTAAAAAGCAAAAATAAAATTTATTCATTGGGTTGCTTCCCAACAAGCGCTATAGTTTTACGCCCCTAGCTAGGCATCAAGCAAGGATCTAAGTTTTGTCGTCCGTAGTTTTGGCCACTTTGGTAAGAGTTTTATCAAACCCTGGAGGATCTTTACGCTTACCTAAATTCTCAGGAAAAGAAACCATCTTTAGATCCAGAATATCCAATCGTTTGTTGCAGAGAGTAATCAAGGTATTCATACGATTGATACTACCATTAAGGTGTTTGAGGGGTTCATTTTATTTTTGTAATTCAACCATATGTTTATGCAAATCACCAAGTTTGTCCAACATTTGAACTCCCTCTAGGGTGAAAGAAAACCCCTTCTTTTGAGGTGGAACCCCCGAAATTCCTTCCAAAATTTCATATGCAACATTAGCATCAAGCTCAATAAAATTCCCTTTAGCGGCAAAATCTAGGAGTTGACTATGATGCAAAGCCAACCCTACGTAAAAATTACGAAGCAAGATCTTAGTGTCCCCCTTTAAATTACAAATACGATAGGATTCTATAAGCCTATACCAAGCATCTTTTAAAATTTGTCCTTGTCTTTGCTTGAAGTATAGAACTTAAAAATCTGGTGACAAAGGAGGGGTAGGTACGCTAGCCATCAGGACTAGAGAGCAAGAAAATGGCAAACGAAAAAGAGGGGCGAATAAAACGGCAAATTTCTGTGAAGTGGGGGAGAGGAAAACGAGAGGTAAATGGCAAATAATGTAATTGCGAGGAGATGAGATTTGTGATTAGGAACCTAGTATATGTTGAAGATCCTCCCCGGCAACGGCGCCAGAAAGTCCTTTTGATGCGGCTATTTCCCCAAAGAGGAAGGGATGATGCAACACAACGGCGGTACATATTTCCCTCAGTTATGAGACCAAGGTTATCGAACTAGTAGGAGAACCAAGCAACACAACGTACATAGCCCCTGCTCACAGATAACAAATCCTCGCAACCCGACATGTAAAAGGGGTTGTCAATCCCTTTCGGGTAGCGGCGCCTCAAGATAGGCAAACGGACGTGAAATAAATTGTAGTAGATTCATAGATCGAACGCCAAATAAAATAAATAAGAATAAATTGCAGCAAGGTATTTTTGTATTTTTTTGTTTAATAGATCTGAAAATAAAAGCAAAGGAAAATAGATCGCAAAGGCAAATGACATGAGAAAGAGACCTGGGGGCCGTAGGTTTCACTAGTGGCTTCTCTCGAGAAAAATAGCAAACGGTAGGTGAACAAATTACGGTTGGGCAATTGATAGAACTTCAAATAATAATGACGTTATCCAGGCAATGATCATTACATAGGCATCACGTCCAAGATTAGTAGACCGACTCCTGCCTGCATCTACTACTATTACTCCACACATCGACCGCTATCCAACATGCATCTAGTGTATTAAGTTCATGGGGAAACAGAGTAATGCAATAAGAACGATGACATGATGTAGACAAGATCTATCTATGTAGAGATAGACCCCATCATTTTATCCTTAGTAGCAACGATACATACGTGTCGGTTCCCCTTGTGTCACTGGGATCAAACACCGTAAGATCGAACCCACTACAAACCACCTCTTCCTATTGCAAGACAAATAGATCAAGTTGGCCAAACAACACCAAAATATCGGAGAAGAAATACGAGGCTATAAGCAATCATGCATATAAGAGATCAAAGAAACTCAAATAACTTTCATGGATATAAAAAGATAGATCTGATCATAAACTCAAAGTTCATCGGATCCCAACAAACACACCGCAAAAAGACTTACATCATATGGATCTCCAAGAGACCATTGTATTGAGAATCAAGAGAGAGAGAGAGAGGAAGCCATCTAGCTACTAACTACGGACCCGTAGGTCTACAAAGAACTACTCACGCATCATCGGAGAGGCACCAATGGAAGTGGTGAACCCCTCCGTGATGGTGTCAAGATTTGATCTGGTGGTTCTGGACTCTGTGGCGGCTGGATCAATATTTCGTCGACTCCCCTAAGGTTTCTGGAATATTGGGGTATTTATAGAGCAAAGAGGCAGTCCCGGGGAGTCCCGAGGTGGACACAACCCAACAGGGTGCGCCTGGGCCTCCTGGCGCGCTCTGGTGGGTTGTGCTCCCCTCGGAGCACCCCCAGACGCTGCCTTGGCCCATTGGATGTCTTCTGGTCCATAAAAAATCTCCGTAAAGTTTCGCTGCATTTGGACTCCGTTTGGTATTGATTTCCTGCGATGTAAGAAACATGCAGAAAACAATAACTGGCACTTGGCACTATGTCAATAGGTTAGTACCAAAAAATGTTATAAAATGACTATCCAAGATTGATAATATAACAGCATGGAACAATAAAAAATTATAGATACATTGGAGACGTATCAGGCCGGAACCTGGGTAAACACCGTGTCCCCATTGTCCTTTGTTACCATTGATCATCAGACTCACAGCTTGGGCCCCCCTACTCGAGATATGCCGGTTTTGACACCGACATTGCTGTGTAGTCATGAAAAGCGATCCATGGCTCGCCTTGACATCAACGACGATATCAATTCTGGAAGGAGCCTAACTTCAGGACAGGTCCTCCAGCTCGGCGGTTTCACCGTGGGTGCCCGCATGGCCATCAAGCCGACAGCGTCCCCCGTGATCGCCAAACACTACCCCCGCATCGGTCTTGAATACTCCGATAAGATGGATCCGGCGGACACCTTGTCTTTAAACGAACTGCTAGATCGCATCGCCGCCCTGGGGCTTTCAATGGCCTATGATCGGATCGGGCTTAAACCTGACTAGAGGGAAATCAATCTCCCGCCGATCACTCACCTGGTAGCGGGCGTCGAGGAACGAGCCGAAAACACTTCTTCCCCTAAATTAAAGACCAGCTATGTTCAGATCTCCATACCCCTTGAGTTGGATACCCTTCCTTTGGATGGGACTCCGCGTCACCCGAACTCAGGGTCGGACACAGGGTCCGGGGAGCACTTGGATCTTCCCGGACCCGAACCGGTGAGCTTAGAAATTTTACAAGCTCTGGACACAATTTTGGGTTGGGATTCAAGTTTTAGCCCACCCACCCACCACAATCAATACTCTCCAAGTAATTCAGGCCCTCCAGACATATATGACCTGATCTATGTACGGCAACAACCTCAGGAAACAATCCATCACTTTTGGGCCAGGTTCCTACTTGTCAAAAACAAGATTAAAGATTGTTGCGATGATGATGTAGTTTTGGTGTTCCATCGCAATTGTACCGGTGAGGGAATTCGGAATGCCCTTGACCGCCGTCGCATACAGAATTTCACGAAACTATCGCATGTAGTACGGAAGTACTGCGTGATGGAAAGCACATGGAAGGCCCAGAAAACCCAATTGGAACCTGCTGCCTTTAAGCAGTGCACTGCCTGGGCAAAACGGATACACCCTTACGAGGCATCCGACCATAATCCCGTCACCAAGAAAAACAAACCCTTTGCGGGATACAGGTCCATCGTTGATGAACTCCTCGACAAGCCATGTCTGATACATGCGACGCCAAGCACAGACTCAACCCACAGCCTCCGGGCATGTTGGGTACTCCGGCAGGTAGCTAAACGTGGGGAGGCCATCCTCAGCACCGCCACTCCAGAGACGCACTCTCCGGAGGATGACGGTTTTAATGTCCTTACAGTCTTTGAGACTTTCTCTTCAAATAATTTGCGTAAGAGGGCACTTCGCGACCTCGCCGAAGTCCACCAAGTAACCGAAGTGAGCTCATGGAACGACGCGGCTATAACCTTCACCACTGACGACGAACCAAGGGCCCGATCAGTCCGAGCACCCGCCGCTTTAGTACTAAACACAATTATGGACGGCTTTCGACTTACCAAAGTACTCAAGGATGGCGGCAGTGGGCCTAACCTCATCTACGAGGACACGCTCGACAAAATACAGGTTGACAGAACATGCATCAAGCAATACCACCTTTCGAGGTATCATCCCCAATCGAGAAGCACGATGTTCGGGGAGAATTAAACTTGACGTAGTATTCGGCAAGCCTGAAAATTACAGGTCGGAGGAGTTGCTCTTTCACATTGCTCCCTTCAATAGTGGGTGTCACGCCCTTCTAGGGCGGGGAGCTTTTTCACGCTTCCAAGCCATACCCCATTATGGGTACATGAAGCTTAAAATGCCAGAGCCCAATGGAGTAATCATAGTTGGGAGTAATCTGGATAAAGCACTCCACGCCGAAAACAAAACCGCATCCTTGGCCTTTGAGGCGCTATCCGAAGCCTTTGCGGCCGAAGAACTAACCACCCTACGATCCACGGTGGACGAGGATGATGTGATTCTCGATAAGAGACCTAAATTCACCTCTTTCAAGCTAGCGGATGAAATAGTTAAATTTCTAGTGCACCCGACGGATCCTAATAAAACAGCGTCCATCAGAGCACAGCTAGATCAGACGGTAGACGCCTCCTTACGTGCGTTCCTACATGAAAATTGAGATATCTTTGCCTGGCACCCTTCGGACATGTCTGTGATCCCATGCAAACTGGCCGAACATAGCCTTAACATAATCAAAGGGTTCAAACCAGTCAAGCAAATGCTGCGGCAATTTTCCGAACCCAAATGACAAGCTATGGGGGAGGAGCTAGCCAAACTACTCGAGGTCGGGTTCATCAGAGAAATCAAACACCCGGATTAGCTAGCCAACTTGGTCATGGTGCCGAAGAAGGATAAATCTTGGCGCCTTTGTGTCGATTTCAAAGACCTCAATAAGGCTTGCCCTAAAGACCCTTTCCCGTTTCCCTGCATTGACCAGATCATTGACGCGACCGCGAGACATGACTCACTGTGTTTCCTTGATGCTTACTCCGGATACCATCATATTAAAATGAAGGAGTCCGACTAGGCCGCAACGGCGTTCATCAGCCCGTATGGGCCATTCTGTTTCAACACTATGCCTTGTGGGCTTAAAAATGCTGGTGCCACTTACCAACGCATGATTCAAACATGCTTGGAAAAACAAATCCGCAAGACAGTTGAAGCATATGTGGACGACGTGGTCATCAAGACTAAACACGTCGAATCATTGTTGGACGATCTCCGCCTCACATTTGACAACCTCCGAACATACGACATACGGCTCAATCCGGAAAAATGCGTCTTCGGCGTTCCAGCCGGAAAGCTACTAGGGTTCATTATCTCCCATAGAGGAATTGAAGCAAACCCAGCTAAAATCTGAGCCTTGTCGCAATTGGCTACACCAAAAGACTTAAAGCGGGTCCAAAAGCTAGCAGGGTGTGTGGCGGCTTTGAGCCGCTTTATCTCCAGATTAGGAGAAAAGGCATTACCACTTTAGAGACTGCTTAGACGCACAGACAACTTTGAACGGATGGAAGCGGCCACGGCCGGATTGGAAGAAATAAAAACCTTCTTAGCAGGCAACCCAATCCTAGCCGCCCCAAGTGTTGGCGAGCCTATGTTGCTTTATATCTCCGCAACTCACCAGGTAGTGAGCGCTGTACTCGTCCTCGAGTGAGGGGAAGAGGGACATAAATTCCCCATCCAAAAGCTAGTCTATTACGTATCGAAGGTCCTTACACCATGCAAATCCCGATACCCTCACTACCAAAAGATAGCTTACGCGGTCTTTATGGCATCCCGAAAACTCCGACACTATTTTCAAGAGTGTTCGATCACGGTGGCATCTGAAGTATCACTTAACGACATTATAAATAATAGGGACGCCACCGGCCGCATAGCTCAATGGGCCATTGAGCTCTTACTGTTTGCAATAACATACAAGCCACGCCGAGCTATTAAATCTCAGGTGCTGGCCGACTTCGTTGCCGAGTGGACGGAAGCCGAGCTCCCTAAAGAGTACAGTTCATACTCCAACTGGATTATGTACTTCGACGACTCTAAAATGCTAGCCGGACTGGGGGCTGGCATCATCTTGACATCCCCTACGGGGGATACAGTCCGCTACGTGTTGCAAATCATGTATACGGACTCCAATAATGCATCCAAATACGAAGAACTTCTGCATGATCTCCGCATGGCTGTCTCCATGGGCATACAACGCCTAGATGTGCGCGGCAACTCAAACCTCGCAATCTCTTAGGTAAACGGAGATTTTGATGCAAAAGATCCAAAAATGGCGGCATATCGAAATGACGTATTAAAAATATTGGCTCGGTTCGAGAGGCTTGAATTTCATCACGTCGCTCGAGACAGTAACCAGGCAGCGGACATCCACGCTCGCATGGGCGCCAAGCGCGACCCGGTCCCACCTAATACCTTTCTAGAAAGGCTCTTCAAGCCATCCGTGGCATGGCTGGACAAGAGCGGAGACGCTAGTACAGACCTGATCACGCCCCCAGCAGCCGAACATAATATAGATATCATCAAGGGTTTAGATGGCGAAGTAACACCCTGTGCTCACGAGATCATGGCCCTTATTGCTCCATGGACTGAACCTTTCCTGGCCTACCTTAATAGGCAGGAGCTTCCTGATGATCAAAATGAGGCCCATCGCATAGTTCGGCGTTCTAAAGCCTACAAAGTTCACGACGGTGAACTGTACAAGAAAAGCACTGCCGGAGTTCTCCAAAGGTACATCTCCGAAGAGGAGGGCCGACAACTCTTGGCTGAAATACATGCTGGTTT
Organism: Triticum aestivum; assembly: GCF_018294505.1. NCBI lineage: Eukaryota > Viridiplantae > Streptophyta > Magnoliopsida > Poales > Poaceae > Triticum > Triticum aestivum. Next base: position 369,844,957 of record NC_057796.1, on the reverse strand, counting down.
GGGCGGCCATCACGCCGCAGCCCGGGCCCTTGTAAGCAAAGCCTTTAGGACAGGTTTTTTCTGGCCAACGGCCCGAGCAGATGCACAAGCCCTTGTCCAACGTTGTGTGGGATGTCAGCTTTTCGCCAATCAAAGTCATATGCCTCCCACTGCCGTAAGAACAATCCCCATCACTTGGCCCTTCGCGGTCTGGGGGCTCGATATGGTCGGACCCCTTAAAGGGGGAAGCCACAAAAAGAAATATTTACTGGTTATGGTGTGTAAATTTACTAAGTGGATAGAGGCCAAACCAGTAAAAACGGCTGAAGTAGGGCCAGTGATTGACTTTATATCAGGCGTGGTACACTACTATGGTGTCCCACACAACATCATCACCGATAATAGCTCCAATTTTATAACTGATGAGGTGAAAAACTGGTGTGCTAACTTGGGCATTAAACTCGACTATACATCCGTCTACCACCCTCAAACAAACGGTCAGGTTGAACGGGCCAATGGCCTGATAATGAGCGGAATTAAACCCAGACTGGTGCGCTCCCTACGGGAGTCAGATAAGAACTGGGTTGAGGAACTCGATTCCGTACTCTGGGGGCTGCGGACTACACCTAATCGAATGACCGGATACACACCTTTCTTCGTGGTGTACGGCGCAGAAGCTGTCCTGCCCTATGATATTATTCATGGCTCACCTCGAGTGTGCATGTACGAAGAGTGAGAAGCCGAGCTCGATCGGCAGGACGACCTAGATGGCCTCGAGGAGGAGCATGATATTGCACAAGCCCGTTCCGCATTTTATCAACAACAGGTCAGGCGATACCAAAGCAGAGAAGTGCGGGCCAAGACATATAACATCGGCGACCTTGTCTTGCATCTCCTGGAGAAGAAGAAGGATAAGCTCAAACCAAAATGGGAGGGTCCCTTCACCATAGATGAAGTTCTCACAGGAGGAGCCTATCGCCTTCGTAATGCATCGGATAATCACCTTGAGCCGAATCCATGGAACGTTGCTCGGCTCCGACGATTCTACGAATAGTTCAGTAGCACTTTTTTTACTTTGACTAGGTTCCTTTTTCTCCTCTCCTTTTTTATTTTTTCCTTTTTATATCCCTGGGTATGTTCGGATCTACTGAACTGTTAGGGGTACACATCTTTAAATGTACACACCCCACCTTAACTGGGGGCTTCTTTGATGAAGCTTATTACTAAAAGCTTGTGGCTTACATCATTTCTGTCGTTTGTTATATAGACTTTTTGCCATTATATGCACCTCTATGACTTAAGTTTTTGCCAAGCTAGGTTGCCTCGCTCCTGTGTTTATACCCTACGTTCCCGATTGTTCCGCTAGGGTGTAAAGGGAGCACCTTGGCGATTGTTACAACCGGGTAATCCAGATCTGTACCTTAGACAGGTGAAACCGAAAGCTAGCATTCTTAAGGGAATAATTGGTCGGCAAGCAACGACAGATTATTTACATTTATATAATTTTTCTAACAAATTAGGGACAGGTTGGCCGCAATTCTATCTTTCGGATCAAAGCCTAGGCATGCATAATTAGGCATGCCGACCCAAGGAAAGGAACCCTTAACGGAACTATTTTCCCTAGAAGATGTTTCTTATGTTAAATAGTAATATAACATAACTCCCCGAACAAATTTTGTCTGTTTGAGCAATATGACCGGATTTCCTGGTATCTCGAAGCTATGAGAATCCTCAGAATACTGGATGAGTGTGCTAGCTTCAAAAGTTTCTATGTTTTGAAGCAAATACAAAGGAGCTGGAATCAACATTTTAATAAAAGAGTTAAAGAGTTTAACTTTATTTGGAATGATGAAGAAATTTATGAAAATTAGTGGGAGCTCTATAGAATTTCTAATCTTATATGTAAATGACATATTACATATTGGAAATAATATAAAGTTTATATGCACTACAAAAATTTGAAGAAAAGTTTCCAATGAAGGACTAAAGCAAAGCAAATTATTGGACATAAAAGATCTATAAATATTGATCAGAACGTCTAACTCGCTAAGCTGAATTGAATACAATGACCAGGTTTTAAAAGGTTTATAATGGTGAATGTGTTTTCCCAATGTCACATAACATGACCAGAATATGTTGATAAGCATAAACAGATGAGTGGATTACTGAGTCCATCATGAATGTTATGATATATATAAGGGCAAATATTTATGAACTAAACGTTAGTAGCATGGTACTAAAGTGATCCTGAATTGGCTCACTAGGTAACTGTTGATATAATTAAGTACCTCAAAAGGACATGACTTGTCTATGGAGGAGATGAAGAAGTTCATTGTAAGAGGTTACACGAACACCAGCTTCATGTTTAGAATAATCTTCAAGTAGGAACAAATATTGTGGATTCTATAACGTAAGTACATCATGTTAAAACTTGAGATGTTTCAAAATTGTTTGAATCAAGAAGTGTACTGATATAATCGGTGAGAACCCGAGTGAAATAAAACCAATAACACTATATTATGAATGTAGTTAATCAAAGAGTGTCTTGATGCAATTGGTTGAAATATGAGTGTAATGAATCCAATAACACTGTATTATGAACATAGTTAATCAAGAGGTGTCTTGATATAGTTGGTATGATCCAAGTGCAATGACACTTTATTATAAATAATAGTGATATTGCTCAAAGCAAAAGGAATCAAGATTCTACAAAACAGATATGACTAGACACAAATATTATAAGGTTTTGAATATGTCAAAAACCGACGACGAAGGCTCTACCACAAGCAAAGCATAAGCAACACCAGATAAGCCATGGGTGTTAAAAGGAACTATGTAACTAGATTATTGACTCTATGTCAAGTGGGAGACTGTTGGAAATATGCCCTAGAGGCAATAATATTGTATTATTATATTTCCATATTCAGAATAAAGAGTTTATATTTCATGTTATAACTGCAATGATTATGGAATATGTGATTCGGTGGGAAACTCATATGCACATGTGGAATGATAAACGGTAAAGAATAGGTTCCTAGTCTTGCCTCTAATACTAGCTCAAGTGTTGATGGTGATCATGTTTTCTGAATCTTAGGATGTCGCTAAGTGTAACGATGGTCGTAAAACAACATTGAGAGTATGACTTTAGAGGAACAATCATATTGAATTGACCCAAACTTGTTTGTTATACTTTGAGATAATATCATCTTAAATCAATTATTATAATGCAGAGTGTTAGCATGTGTTTTAGTTCCTCGAACCATGAGCGTATCGTAGTCACTTCCTACCATACGACGGACTTTGGGGTTGCTCAAACGTCATTTGTAACACGGTGATCGTAACTACAACTTACAGGCTCATCAGAAAGTTTGACAAGGGACTGGATAGCTCGAGAGTGGGATTTGCTCCTCCGACGATGGAGAGATATTCTTAGGGCCCTCTCGGTGTGACGGCATCCATCATCGTCTCGCCAGACATAGGTGACTATGTCACGGGGATGCCAAAACATTTCAACGAGAAAGAAGAACAAAACCTGCAACGAGATTAACGGTATAGTGAGCATGTGTATGACTCAGGAGGATACCGATACATCCTGGGTTTTGTAAAGTATCGCAAAGCAAAGGGAACATCACAAACCAAAGGTTCACTCGAATGTAATTCGTGTCCTCATAGGAATGATATGGACATCCATTGGTCCGCTATCAGTCATTGAGCGAAGGGGTTTCGTTCATGTCTATGATTTACCGAACCTATGGGATCACAAGCTTAAGGTAATGATGATCTGCTGAGTGTTAGTAGGACAAGAGTATGAGGATTTATTTGTAGAATTGTTTCATTAATATTCATAATAGTTTCGAGAGGAACCGCAAGCATTTCGGGTCACCGGAAGGGTTTCAGAGTTTATCGGGCAATACCGGGTATTACACATAAATAAAATATAGTTGGAAAATATTTCCGGAGGCGTTAAATTAATAATAAAATGCTCTCGTAATTTTTAGATGGATTTTTTTGAGAAGTTAGAGGGCTTTTATATTTGATTTAGGGATTTTTTTTCTGTGCCCCTGGTTCCTTAGCTCTACTCATTCATCCCCACTTTGTTAACTTTTGCTCACTTTTCCCCACCCCCTTGCGTGAAACCCTCAGAACAGGTTACAACGGACGTTGCCGTCGGGTCAATGCCTTTGACCATTAACTCTCACGAGTGGGGCCGCGTAGGGCCGAGTACACCTTTGACCGTTACCCGTATAGTTGTTTCGTATGATGACCGTACAGGTATTTGTATACGTGGGCGCATGCAACTGACCACGGTCGTGGGGTAGCACGTGTCCATGGGACATGCCTGAAACGTCCCATCGTATAAAGAGGGGGAACCACCTCCCGGCGCGTCGCCCCTACCATTTTCCCCCAAATCCCCTCCCTGCCGCATCGTCTTCCTCTTCCCCACCGGCGTCGTCTCGCTCTCCTCAACTGCCTCCACCGCACCGTATCGCTCTCCCCCACCGCACCCTCTTCCTCACCTTCATCGCCTCCATCTGCTCGGAGATGACCGATGCTTGTGGCGACGCCGGCGCAGTGGCCGAAGATGTGGTCGAGCTGCAGGGCGCGGTGACCACGGATGTCGGCGGCGTCCATGGCGGTGCGGGGAAACTCGCAATCGCTGCAGATGTGGAGAAGGAGGTTGTCGGTGTCAAAACCGGCGGATCTCGGGTAGGGGGTCCCGAACTATGCGTCTGAGGATTGATGGTAATAGGAGACTCGGGCCACGATGTTTACCCAGGTTCGGGCCCTCTTGATGGAGGTAATACTCTACTTCCTGCTTGATTGATCTTGATGAATATGAGAATTACAAGAGTTGATCTACCACGAGATCGTAATGGCTAAACCCTAGATGTCTAGCCTGTATGATTATGATTGCCTCTACGGACCAAACCCTCCGATTTATATAGACACCGGAGGGGACTAGAGTTGTACAGAGTCGGTTTACAGAGGAAGGAATCTTCATATCCGAACATCAAGCTTGCCATCCACGCAAAGGAGAGTCCCATCCGAACACGGGAGGAAATCCTCTATCTTGTATCTTCATGGCCCATCATTCCGGCCCACGTCACACAGGCCGGACGCCCGAGGACCCCTTAATCCAGGACTCCCTCAGTAGCCCCTGAACCAGGCTTCAATGACGATATGTCCGGCGCGCAGACTGTCTTCGGCATTGCAAGGCGGGTTCCTCCTCCGAGTACTTCAAAGTAGCCCTCGAACACAGAAAACGTGTCCGGCTCTGCAAAACAAGCTCCACATACAGCCGCAAAGAGTATAATATTAACAAGTCCCATCTACTGACATTTTTCGTAGTGAGACGGCACGTCTTTGCGCGATCATTATTTCGAACCGTTTTTCAGCCTTTCGGTCCACGTTACGAGACGCGGTTTTTATTGGCACGTCCTGTCGAAGCAAAAGATCGTGCCCCCTTATTGCGGGATTCTCATCAATATGGGCGTGGGTAATCCAACCGTGTCGTTCGCACGATCCCTTGGGAATAGGCGAGCTTTAAGGCCTGTGAGGAGGTTTTCGATATTCATCGCCTTTATAAAGGGGCACAGACCCGCCTTTCTCCTCTATGCTTTCCTCTTCCTCAAGCCTCAGCGCCCAAGACTCGATTTCTTTCATTGCTACCAGGCCCCCTAGCCATGTCCGGATCCATCTCCCAAGGCAGGTGGGCGGCTTCTTCGGTTACCGAGGAGGATATCACGAAGCTCCGAGAGGCGAGGTAGACTGCGGAGGTCCCCCACCGGCTCCCTGCTAATTAAGGGGCAGGTTATTCCTACGCCAAAATCCAGCGAGTGTGTTGTGTTCATCTCTCACTTCCTCCGCGGGCTAGGGTTCGCTCTCCACCCCTTCGTTCGCGACCTCATGTTCTATTATGGGCTAGATTTTCACGATCTAGCTCCAGACTCCTTTCTTCACATCTCGGCGTTCATCATCATGTGTGAGGCTTTTCTCTGAATCCCTCCACACTTCGGCCTATGGCTCAAGACTTTCAGTGTGACGCCGAAGGTAATCAACGGGGAGCAGGCGGAGTGTGGTTGCGCTATGGTGAGCAAGCTTGCCAGTACTATCTAGCGAAAAGGCACCTTCACGAAAACCTCCAACTTATGGCAACATGAGTGGTCCTATGTCACCGAACCCCGCGGTACCAAATGGGCAGCCGCGCCAGCGTTCCGGTCTGGCCCTCCACTGCGGCTCACATCATGGATCAATAAGGGGCTAGACTGGGGATCAACGGACGAAGTGCAGACACTGCAAAGTCGTATCCGGAGCATCCTCGAAAAGGACACCGGCCTCATCAACGTGATCCAGGTGATGCTAATCCATCGGATCCTCCCGTGCCAGCGATGGCCTCTCCGCATGTGGGATTTCAATCCGTTAGGACCGCGGACCCTTCGGCAATTCTTCAGCACAACGCACAAAGGGATGTGGAAACTATTCTTCAAGTCCCGAAAGCAGTGGCCGGACATGTCCGAAGACGTCGGTCTTGACTGCAACCATCCGGATACCTCGGTAAGCACCCAATTTCCAAACGCAACTCGGTTGATCACCCCATAGCAATGTACTGAGAGTTCTATCTTTGACCAGGGCTGGATAAAGAAGGCAGAACGAATTAGGTGTTCGGCTCCTCTTCCCGAAAACTCAGTTGATCCTGCATTGATGAGGATGCTAGCCCCAGCGCCATAGCAAGTGCCGATGCAGGAGGACAAGAAGAAGAGTAAAGAGGCCGGAGGTGACCTCCACCCTAAAGGTATACTGGACGCTATATCCGGGGAGACCGTTGCTCCCTTTTCTAAAGACGAAGATGAAGGAGAAGAAGAAGGCGATAACCCTTCTCCCCACCGGAAGAAAAGGACTGCCTCCAAAGACTTGGAGGTGGAGGCACCCAAGAGAGGGAAGATATCCCTGTCAGATGGTTCGGGTTCAGGAGCTGATGTTGCCGCAAAGCACCTTCACAAGCCCCTTGCGGGACCGTAAGTGAACAAGGATGATCTAGACATATTCCGTTCTTTCGAGTTGCAAGGGTAACATTTGAACTATATGGTTGCAGTTCGGCCCGCTGCCTTCCTCAACAATCCTCCTCATCGGGGGACTTGCCTCCGGGGATGATGGAAAGCGAGACGCCTCCACCAGCTTCCTCGCCCCTTAGGGTGGACGACTTCGAGGTGTCGTCCCGAAGAATCTCCCCTGACCATCAAGCGGTGCGGGGGACAACAAAGACATTATCCAAGGATGATACTTCAATCGTCAAGGGTCCAGGGGGCGCAGCCCCCGCGGGGACCAAAAATAAGGGCCCCGAACAATCCGGCGTACAGCCGAAGACGACTCTAGGGTCGAGTAGGCATATCCCTTTGAAGGGAGTCCGTACTCCCACAGCAGCCTCCAGGAATCCGGAGGTGCCGGACACTCCGATGGACACATTACAAAGTGCGTCCATCTTAGAGGAACATCGTACCTTAATGGGTACGGTGGTTGAGAGGATTCTGTCCCCGAGAAGCGGATTGAATGAAGCCTTCACAGATCTACTGAGAGGCTTCGAGGTATGTAATACCTAAACCATTATTTGTATGCAAAATGTGCCTGTGTATAGATAGTAGCCCCTGAGACTCTGGTCGGCTTCCACAGGGAGGCGATCAGAGGATCAAAAGACATGCTCAGGAAGTAACATGGTTAACTTGAAAACAGGTTGTTATGTCAATGGCGACCACCCAAGCTGCGGAAGTTGCCAATCTGAAGCATAAACTTGAGTTAGCTGATGAGGATATTACTCTTATTAATTGGCGGCTTGACGAGGCGCAAGGTATGTTTTGGGAGAGTCCGCTTATGCATGTATAATAGTATTTGCACGAGGCTGAACACTATATACTGTAACATGCATAACTGTAGATGGTGCTACCACGGTGGAAACCCTGCGGGCTGAACTTGCCCAGGCCGAGGAGCAGGCCAGAGTGAGCAGTGCCACTACCAAGAAGGCGACAACTAAATTAAAGGCCGAACAGGCCACTCGGCGCCGGTGCGAGGAGAAAACATCGACCATAGAGCAAGAGCTAAAGGATGTTACTGCCAAGTGTAAATCACTCGAGGAGGACAAAAAAATCAAGGCAGCTGAACTCGTCAAAGCCTTACAGGAGGCGAGAGAAGCACGATCCGAGTCTAGAGCGGCTCGGGAGGAGATCCGTCAAGCTGGAGAGATAGCGGCTGGTAAGCCATTTCTTTTACAAACTAAGTTCGGCGATCCGAAGTATGCTCTGCTTAATCAAATGTGGAGTTCCCCAAATGCGCTCTTGGGTCTGCCGAAGAGTGTCTACGACGTGGCGTAATTCTTCCAAGCACAGGAAGAACATGCTACGGAGAGGCTTTTCTGGTCGCAATTCAACGTGTCACGGCGCCCGGTGTTGCTGAACGAACAAATGGCCCAGTGGGCCGATGTTCGGAGCTGCCATGAAGGACGTCATGGTCCGGCTATGGCCAGCCGAACCTGTTCCGAGTAGTTATTTTGGTTTGGTGCAGCGGCCTATCGATGCAGTGCCGCTTATTGACGCCGTCAAGCGGTCGGTGTGCATAGAAGGTGCTCGGATGGCATTCGCTCGTGTCAAGACATACTGGGCAAAAATGAAGGCCACCGATGTTGCAACCCAGGGTCCGCCCGGAGGCTAGGACCAGAGCATGCCGGAGCATTATTTGGAGGACGTCCTAGAGTGCGCCCGCTTGATAGAGGGTCAATGCTCGAAGGATATTATGTTCGAATAAATGTACCGAAATTGTAAGAATAATATTGTGATACATTGAGGCTGTGTTATATTTATACCTTTGCCTGAAATTTATTTCCTCCTGTGCGGCCGTTTTCTTATAACCTGAAAGTTTGCCAGTCGTCGGCTTCAGCCCCTCGCATATAATATGGGGGTGTTTGGAATAGCACCTGATCACTCTTGACCCAATGTCTTGGTTCGGAACGGAGGTGTTGGTGCGGCGAACTGGGCAATCGGACAATAGGGCTTTAACACCTTCACTTAGCCATAGGAGTTTTACGGTGGGTCTACGATGTAGCCCCTGGTATGTACGCAGTTATCCGAATACGGTTGCGTTACATAGTTGACCAGAAAAGAGGTCCTTCGTAGAATACGGAAGGAATCGCAAAAGATTGTAATAAGTCGCCGAGTGGTTGACCAGCTCTCGCCGCATCATGACAGTCAGTTTTCGGCTTTCTCTACGGAGGTGCTTAACCAGGTGAACCGGAAACACAATCACAGTAGTTCTCCCTTTACTACCCTAGCCCTAAGATGGAACGTAAGGTATTAAGCACAGGAGCCGGGCAACCCAACTATTGACCGAAGACATGATTCGGAGTTGATGCATATAAGGCCAAACTCGTGACGCCAAAGTATGCTATAGATCTGTTTGGAATTTTTCGGCAACCCATATGTTGCCGTATCGAGCCCCTGGCAATTTGTGCCGAGGTGTGTGTGCGTGAAACAACCGAAGAAACAAAAAACAGTTTTATGCGGAAAAGCAAATACTGACGACGGATTGTCTTCACTAGAATCTGATTGATACGTCGGACGCAATCTTTACAGATTATAACACCACCACCCAGGACATTTTACATGCCAGGGGTTGAAGGTTGAGTAAAAAGGCTCAATACGGGTGTCAAATAGAATGTTTGGTCTACAAAAAATCTTTTGGACCTCCTGTCGCACGTCTGCGCTGCCTTTGCCTCAGCGAAAAGGATTTCCTTGAGAAGGAGTGATCTTCGATTATTTGTACGAAACTGGACTCAGAAAGAGTCCTTGTAGTTCCATAGGACGAACATGTTTTGATTCGCCTGTGGCAAAAGATAATAAAATAGCTAGAAAAGAGAAAAGGGTTGTAGTCCGGGCGAACCGTACTGTAGGCCTGTCCGTATTGTGCCTCTGCCGATGACCAAGGTATTTTAATTGCATAATTATGCATGCGCGATACGAATTTCACGGGTATGAGAGGCGAATGACGGAGGCAGAACTACTAATCCAGCTCCGAAATTGACCGGTCCTGTGTAGTAGAGGCCGGCGGCTTAATGGCCGATGAGATATGCGGCTTGACGGGGCCGGTTTGTGCTTCGGCTGCGATTACCGCGGCACGCTCCTCGGCATGGAGAGAGCGTTCCATGTTTCCGTTGATCGTTATGACGCCGCGTGGACCGGGCATCTTAAGCTTTAGATAGGCGTAGTGTGGGACCACATTGAAACGAGCAAAAGTGGTCCGCCCGAGCAGTGCATGATAGCCACTGCGGAACGGGACAATATAGAAGACCAAGTTCTCGCTTCGGAAGTTTTTCGGCGAACCAAAGACGACTTCCAACGTGGTTGAGCCTGTGCAGTGAGCTGCGACGCCCGGAATTACTCCCTTGAAGGTAGTTGTGGTGGGCTTGATCCTTGATGGGTCAATGCCCATCTTGCGGGAAGTGTCTTGATAGAGGAGATTGAGATCACTGCCGTCGTCCATAAGGACACACGTGAGATGGAATCCGCCGATAATTGGCTCGAGGACCAGAGCTGCCGAACCTCCGTGACAGATACTAGTCGGGTGGTGTTTGCGATCAAAATTGATTGAGTAGGCCGCCCCTGGGTTACCCTTTGGGGCGACCAGTTTTATGGCATAGTCGCCTCGTAGCATGCATTTGCACTCCCTTTTAAGGATAGCGTCGCCAGTATCATGTTTACTGTTTTTACTTTGGGGGGAAATTGCTTCTATCCCCCGGTGATTGGTTGGCGGGCCTCTTCGTCTTTGCGGTCATTGGGCGGCCCCTTCCCTTTGTGTTCGGCGTTGAGCTTGCCGGCTTGTTTGATAACCCAGCAATTTCTGTTGGTATGGTTGGCGGGTTTGTCAGGGCTGCCATGGATCTGACAGGGCCGATCCAGTATCTTGTCTAAACTGGATGGGTCACCTCTATTTGCCTTGAATGGCTTCTTCCGTTGACCGGATTTGGAGCCACTAAATCCGGCGTTGACTGTCGTGTCTTGGGTTCTTGCATTATTTTTTCGACGCTTGTCTTTATTGCGTCGTGGCTTGCCATTGCCGTCCCTGGCTTCGGAAGTGTCGGGATCACTGGTGCTGTTGCTTCTATGAGCAAGCCAGCTATCTTCTCCCGTGCAGAAGCGGGTCATCAGGGCTGTAAGGGCTGCCATGGACTTCGGTTTCTCTTGGCCAAGGTGATGGGCGAGGCACTCGTCTCGGACGCTATGTTTAAAGGCCGCGAGGGCTTGGGCGTCCGGACAGTCAACAATTTGGTTCTTTTTAATTAAGAACCTGGTTCAGAGTTTCCTGGCTGGCTCTCCGGACTGCTGGATGATGTGACTGAGGTCATCGGCGTCTGGAGGCCGGACATATGTACCTTGGAAGTTGTCGCGAAAGGCGTCTTCCAAGTCTTCCCAGTTGCCAATGGAATTCTCTGGGAGGTTGTTTAGCCAGTACCAGGCTGGTCCCTTTAATTTTAGTGGGAGGTATTTGATGGCGTGGAGATCATCACCGCGGGCCATGTGGATATGGAGAAGAAAATCCTCAATCCATACTGCGAGGTCGGTTGTTCCATCATATGATTCTATATTCATAGGTTTAAACCCTTCTGGGAATTCGTGCTCCATTACCTCCTCGGTGAAGCATAAAGGCTGTGCGGCGCCTCTATAATGGGAGACGTCGCAACGGAGTTCGGCGGACGTCATTGTGCGGTTTTCGCCCCGAGTGGGCTTGTGTTGGTCATGTGTTGAGGCACGTCCCCTTGACCCGTAGATTGGTCTGGCTAGGCCTGCACTAGTGTCCAGGTCCTGCCGTAGGTCGTAGGTGTGATCCCGGGCCACCGTCTCCGCGTCTTTACGGCGGGGTAATTTGGGCTGGTGTTCGGCTTGGGTAGCCGTTCTGTCTCGGCCACGCGGTGGCCGGTCTTGTTTGTCAGCTGCATTACGCGCTGGTATTATAGGCTCCCGCGCCTCAACATCGAATTGGGGTAACAACTTGCGCTTCGGGTAGCTTTTAGTTGGTCGTGCAAGGCCGTATTCTTCGGCTGCCAGGACATTAGTCCATCTGTCGTTGAGCGTATCCTGTTCGGCCTGAAGCCGTTGCTGCTTCCTTTTCAGGCTCCTCGCTGTTGTGATGAGCTATTGCTTAAAGCGTTCCTGCTCGAGGGGTTCTTCTGGCATGATGAAGTCTTCGTCGCCGAGGCTTATTGCTTCTTCGGAGGGCGGCGTATAATGGCTGTCCTCCGAGTCCTTGTTACCTACTAGTTCGCCGGGGTTACCCTGCCCCTCCTCCGTATCATCCTGTTCGGATATTGGTTCGACGGGGGCGTCTGGGTCTTTGGCATTCTCCGGAGTGTTATCAGCTCCCTTGTCGGTATTACTTTCGTTGTTGCGGCGTGATTTGGAACTGCGCCGCTGATGCCGCCGCTTTGATGGTATTTCAGGAGGTTTATCCTCGACTAGATTTTCCTCGTTATCGTCGTTACCCTCTTTGCGTGTATCCACCATATACACGTCATACGGAGAGGTGGCCGTCCAGCGTCCGGTGAACGGCGGGTTTTGGGCCTGCTCTTCTCTGGCATCGTCGTCCATACCATCGATGTCTTCGGAGTCGTAATCGAGCATCTCAGTTAGGTCCTCGGCAGTGGCTATGAAGTGGGTGGTGGGTGGGAAGCAAAATTCCCCATCATCAGCCTCCAGTTCAAACCGGATATAATTTGGCTGTTAGTCCCCTGCTAAGGAGAGGGCTTTTAATGAGTTCAGCACATCGCCTAAACGTGAGCGCCGGAAGATATTTGCGGAGCTAAATTCGATGATAGGCGCCTGATCAAGCTTGAAGGACGGAGATGCACATGGTTCGGAACCTGTAACCGGAGACGAATCCGAAGTTCCGGTAACACAGATCCCGCTCAAGGTCGGGTCTGTGTGTGGCTCCAACGCCGCTAAGTCTGCGTCTTCCATGGCGGGGTTGAGCTTCCCGTCCACGGATGACACGATCTGCTCCGGATCTAGGACCGGAGCAGTTACAGGCGCTATCTCCTGGGTATGGTCCGATGACAGATTTAGGTCATGTTCATCGTGGTGGCAGGGAGCGTCGCCGTGGGCTCGAACCCGTCGAAGATCAAGTCTCCGCGGGTATCAGCAACGTAGTTCGAGCTTCCAAACCTGACTTGATGGCTAGGGGCGTAGCTCTCAACCTGCTCAAGGTGGCCTTCTGTGTTGGCACGGAGCGTGAAGCCGCCAAACACAGAAAGCTGGCCGGGAGGGAAGATCTCCTCGGCGGTGGTGCCGTCGTTGTTGATGAAGCGATCCATCGGTCCTTCGGTCGACGACATAGGGGAGCTCTCAATGAAAGCACCAATGTCGGTGTCAAAACCGGCGGATCTTGGGTAGGGGGTCCCGAACTATGCGTCTGAGGATCGATGGTAACAGGAGACTGGGGACACGATGTTTACCCAGGTTCGGGCCCTCTCGATGGAGGTAATACCCTACTTCCTGCTTGATTGATCTTGATGAATATGAGAAATACAAGAGTTGATCTACCACGACATCGTAATGGCTAAACCCTAGATGTCTAGCCTATATGATTATGATTGCCTCTACGGACCAAACCCTCCGGTTTATATAGACACCGGAGGGGACAAGGGTTGTACAGAGTCAGTTTACAGAGGAAGGAATCTTCATATCCGAACACCAAGCTTGCCATCCACGCAAAGGAGAGTCCCATCCGGACACAGGAGGAATTCTTCTATCTTGTATCTTCATGGCCCATCAATCCGGCCCACGTCGACGCCCGAGGACCCCTTAATCCAGGAATCCCTCAGAGGTGGCGGGCTCCACCTCAGCGCTGTAGAAGGTGACGGCGTCGAGCGGCGCAGTCCATCCCGATACCCCCGATGCGCAGCCTGGCGAGGAGCAGGAGGTATTTGCACTTGCTTTGCCTTAGGATGTTAGCTTGTAGAGTTAGTTTGGTTTGTTAGATTGTGGATTCATACGGTAGTTCAGATGGTTAGAGTAGTTGGTTTGACGGATGGGCCGGGGTTTTCTGTATTGGGGGGATGGGGGGTTTATACTAGGGTTGGTTGATAAATTCGTTGCAAAAATGCTAGATAGATCTGTTTATTATATGTGCTTCAATGCTACACAGATGTATGCTTATTAGATTTGTTTTTAATGCTCACAGGTTGGGGTTTTTAATGCTACTGACATGCACGCTTATTAGATTGGGTCCCTATTAGATTTGTTTTTGAATGCTACTCAGATTGGGGTTTTGAATGACATACGCCCAAATGGAATCCATTGATTAAGAAGTTATTTGATTCATTAGTATATAAATTTGTCCACAATATGTAGTTATATTAGCTCTGTTGTTCAATGTGTGCGCATGACAATGAAAATGCAAATATGATCATAGTATATTGGGAGTATATTAGCCCTATGATCAGTGTGTCATGTGTGCATATCTATATTTTCAATTGGCTACTAGTGATGGATGTAATTGTATATTCAGGAGGATAATGGTTGGGGGGGAGGAAGCTGGCCCAGTAAGACTCGTACGATCCAGAGTTTAGTGGCGACGAAGAATATGAGGTAAGCCTACTTGAAATCTGGATTGTTCATTTAGTTCCTTTGACATGGTGTATATGAATCTATAATGTATTAATGCAATTCATTAATGAGTGAAGTATGATTCTGGAGATGATGTGTACAAGGGCAACGCCGCGTCCTTCATAGCCAAGGAGGTGTTGAAGATCAAGGCCAAGGGAGTTGCTTCCTTCTACAACCACAAGATCAAGAAGTGGCACTGCCCCTACTGCACCACCAAGCCAAAGCCAAAGGATGGCCGCTTCGATCACCTTCTGTCTCATGCAGAGGATGTAGCGATTCACGGGGAGGACTACATGACTAGGGGGCAGCATGCTGCGCTCGCGAAGGCCCTGACTCCAGCGTGATGTGATGATGTGATGCTATGATGAACTTTATCTTTTGGGTTACTTTGGGTCCGGTTACTTTTGGTAAACTTATGGTGTGTTGAACTGAATCTATATTTTGATAGTAATGTATTATGCTATCTATATTTGTCTGTCCTTAAATGCATGTGGTGTATGGTTAGTTCTGTTTAGATGTTCTGAACTATGATTTTAGGTGTTGCAATGATCACACATCTTGTTTCAGTGTTGCTTCACTGATCAGACATGTTGTTTTAGTGTTGCTTCACTGATCACACAAGTTGTTTCAGTGTTTCTTCATAGATCACACATGTTGTTTCAGTGTTGCTTCACTGATCACACATGTTATTTGTCTCATGTTTATTAATCAAATCAAATGCATGCTTTTTTCCCACCAGCATGTTTCATTATCCGATGTTTTGAACTGACATTCGACATGACAGTATAAATTCAAGAAAATGCAAAAAAATAAAAACCTTGGCAAACTATCTATGTTTGTGTAGGAGATCATGTGTGCAAAATTTGAGGTGATTTAGAGGAGGTCAAAGAAATTTGAATTTGAGAAATGTGCTCCAAATGAGCTCCCAGGCTAGGGTAAACAGCCCATTTGTAATCAAGTTTTTTTGGACCTACTCTAAATGAGCCAAATGTTTTTTATTAACACCTATTCAATCTATATAGTGTAGATTCGAAGTCTCACTATTTTTTGAATTAATCTTCATATTTTTACATTTTCTTTTGAAAAATATGCTTTAATATAAAAACTATTAAAAACACGTTTAAAATATGAAAATGGGAAACTAAGTTCATATCCTTCTTATTCACTTTGAAATAAAGCTTCGGTGATTTTTTTTAATTTTTTCAAAAACAGAAGGTAACCCTACCTCATCTCCTTGAACTCTATGAAATCTCGTACGTGATAGCTCATACGTGTGAAGGTTTTCTCATGAAAATGACCATAGACCAAGTTAATGATTTTTGGTTGGTAACATGTCACATAAGACAACATTGTGCGCAGGCTATGTATATTTTTTTGTTTTTTTTAATTAATGGTGCATATTTGACCTCGATCGTGCCAGCTAGGGTTTTCTCATGAAAATGACCATAGACCAAGTTTAGTATTTTTCCTCGTTAGTGTGTCTTATAAAACAACGAACGGCAAAGGTTTCATATTTTCGATTTTTTTAAATTAGTTTTGCTCAGTCAAAGCTTTCGAAACCCCGTTAACCAGCTCAAAACCCCTCTAAACCCTGCGGGGTTTCGCCAAACCCTAGCTCCAAATGTCAGCCGTCCGATCATACCCTGGCGCCAAGTGACAGCCCTCAAATGTGGTCTTCTAGAAGGAATTCGGTGGGCAGGCTGCGTACAGGCTCCGGGTCGTTGGATCACAAGGATGGCTCCGCATCACTGGATTGTGGGGCGATCCGCGAGAGGCGATCCTATTGGTTGTGCTCGGCTGCTCGCCCACCACTGACTCCGTGAAAAAAACGTTGTTATTGGGCCCAAAAGGAAACCAAGCTCTGGTTGGGCCGTCGAATTGCGTCGTTTTCTTTGTGAACGTGCTGGCTCTGTTTTTTGTGAACGTGTTGGCTCTATTTTTTTGCAATGTTTGAAATTACTCAACAATTGACATGGCGTAGAAAATTTAGTTCTTTCTGTTCTATACAAATGCAACATGACCAAATTTATAAGGGCCAAATTTATTTTTATCATGCAAAATTGCCACAAACTATTCAAAAATGGGTCATTTTGCATTTGTATAATGGCCACAAGCCCTCTATCTTTTTTACCATGCAAAATGACCAAATTTATAAGGGCCAAAATTGTTTTTATCATGCAAAATGGCCACAAGGCCTTCAAAAATTGTCTCTTTTTGTTCATATAATATATATGACCACGGATTCCCACGCGTGCAATTAGCTTCTTTTTCTTCTTCTTTTCAAACCACCGTTTCCCACGCGTGTACACTCCCGATGCTGTGGTGGGTTTGAAAACGGGCTACTTCACATTTGACCCCATTATTGCCACTGCCAAATAACACGTAGCACTACGGCTATTTAAGCCACCCTCTGCCTCTGCCATCCCTCATCCATCTCCCATCCTCTGCCATCTGCCCTTCTTCCTCTTCGACCCCTTCTCCTTCTTTTGCACATCCCTGAGCCATGCAATACACTGGACCAACCTACCGCTTCCTACCCACCGTGCCGGAGAGGCTCTACCCTACCGGCGTGTACATTGATCGTACACTATGTGTGTGGGCGATATCAAGGTTGAGGACCGCAAGGAACTTCACCGAGTTCTTCCTCGCATCCGGCTACCACCACCTCCTGCGGGGATCTCCAACGATATTCCGCGTCGAGGAGGTCATCCAAAACCGGTGGTGGTTGCTGTCCTTGCCCACTTCACCAACACATTCGACGCCTTCTACCTCCTCGGCCGGGTGTTTTGGTGTGGCTCCGAGTTCATCGCTTTCACCACCCACAACAGGTTCACGGAGTACACCAACATCCTCCCCACCGCGACGCGCATGCACACTCTTCCATACCCCATCGACAACGCCTCGGAGGAGCAGTGAAAAGGGCGCCCGGAGGAGGAGCGAGGTGGAGAAGGCAGCGGCTAGGGTTCTAAACCCTCTATCTTTTTTAATCTATGTTATGTTAAGTTGTAATTGAACTATGTTGGAGTTGCTATGGGCTTGTTGGCCCTTTTCTTAAGTTCTATTATTAAGTTTTCTATCTATTCTATTATTAAGTTCTTCCTAGTTTGAACTATGTGATCGTGCTATGGGCTTGTTGGCCCTATCTACATATTGGGACTAAATATTTGTTGATTGTTTTCTTAGAGAGCTCGGTTTGTTAGTAGGGTTCCCTTGTTAGTAACCACCTAGTGCATGCAAGCAAGCTTTGTTAGTAGAGATGAATGAGTAGAGCTAAGCAAGGGAGTGGATCTTTTTTTACGCAAGCTTTGTTAGTAGGGATGAATATGTAGCCACCTAGCTAGAAGAGAGGAACCAGCGGCAGTGACCATCGCTGCATCCGTGGCGACTGGCGTGCAAGAAAGTTGCTTAGTCAGTGCATCGTGGTGGACGCATCAGCGCATGCAGGCTCGGTCCGTCCATCGTGGCATCGTGGCATCGGCGCATGCAGGCTCGATCGACGCATGCAGGCAGGCTTTGCTGGGTGCATGCATAGCCGGCTTCTATCTTGGCGGCGCGCACGGGCGTTTAATGCAAGGGACGGCCCAATGAAACCACCGCCCAATGGTCGAACAGCGACACCACCCAACGCGGCCCCACTTGTCAGGTCCAACGGACGAGACAGTCCAGCATGGCCCCACTTGTCAAAGTTAACGGTCAAACCTTTGACCCGACGGCAATGTCCGTTGTGACCAGTTATGAGGGTTTCTGGCAAGGGAGTGGGGAAAATTGAGCAAACGTTAAGAGTGCGGGGATGAATGAGTAGAGCTAAGGAACCAGGGGCACATATGTAAAAAAACCTTTAATTTAATATTAATGGGCCTCAAAAAGCCAATTGGTGGAAGGAATATTGGGCCACCATGGCCCAATATGAAAGTGTCGGCGTTCTGGGAACGGGGGTCCCCAGACTTGCCTGCCTGCGGCCCACGGCGTGGCTCTGCTAGTGGGCCTGTACGGCCCATCTTCACCAACAAGCTTTCAGGACCCTCACGAGGCGGGCGACACAAGACCTCCTCGGGAGCGGCCTCACCAGGCTGGCTCGCGAGGGGCGGAGAGATCAAGGCAAGGCAAACCTCGCGAGGTTCTCGTGACGTGAGCCATGACGACCAAGGCCAGGCGGGCGCCAGCGCGCACAGCGTCCTTGTTTCCCCTTTGGTGCTAAGGGGGCAAGCGCAGGCGAGAAGTACCGATGCGTCAAGCAAAGGTTTCCCTATCGGTGCAACGAGACCAAGACCAGCAGGACGGCAAGACGGAGGTCACCGTGGAGCCCAAGGTGGCGTCACCACCAGAGCCTTTGGCAGGCGAAGACTACTTTTGTCAGGATAAGCTCTACTAGTTGTCCCCTTTAAAATTGGCCGTTGTGGGATCCCTACCCGCTCAATATTTGGGAACAGGACCGGGGCCTCTATAAATAGAACTAGCCACCACAGTAGGAGGGGATCCAATCTTGAGCAATCCTCACACACCCCCAAGTTCACCAAGCACAAGAACACCTCTCCTCCGGAGACTGTTCTTCCCTTTGTACTGTTCATCCTCAGCCCAAGAGGCAATCCACCACCACCACACTGGAGTAGGGTATTACACCACAACGGTGGCCCGAACCAGTATAAATCTTGTGTCCCTTGTGTTGCGAGTTCGTCGAGCTAGCCTAGAGATCGCGAAGCATGTGAGGGCGTGATCTGTGAGGGAGAGATCTTCACGCGCACCCCAAAGTTTGAACCTTAAGGGTTTTGCCGGAACCCGAGATCCGACATTTGGCGCGCCACGTAGGGGTGCGTCGTAGCTTTCCTTCCGTCGATCCGTGCTCCGCCACCACCGCGCTTCGCCCCCATGGCATTTGTCTCGCTCCCGGCTCCGACGACTGATACCGACGGCGGGGCCAGGGGGCTCTGAGCCTTGGCCCCTGCCCTGCGGCACGTGCAGTGGCCGCCCAAGTTCAAGCCGGAGATGCCGCCACGCTAGGACGGCGCGGCGGACCTGTCGGCTTTCCTGCTGGCGTACGAGGAGGTCGTCCTTAAGGCCGGGGGCGACGACAAGGTCATGGCCAACTGGCTGCCCATGGCCCTCGCAGGTGCACCGCGCGCCTGGCTGCTCAACCTCCCCGGATCCACGGTAGCATCTTGGGAGGAGCTGCGCGGTCTCTTCGTCGCACGCTTCGCGGCACCGGCACCCCACGCAGTCGCGGCCCTCCTCGGCGGCTCGCAGGCGCCACCCTCAGATCATCACATCAAGTTGTTCCTTCGCCAGGTCGGCGCGGCCTCCAAGCGGCCGGGGGTTCCCCCGGGCTGGGTCGCGCCTGACGCCGACCTTACCTTCGACTCAGCGGACCACCCCGTCACCACCGTCGGCTCGGGTATGCTCCCAATGCTTTGCACGCCCACCATCTGCAATGTGGCCGTCACCAAGACCCTCATCGATGGCGTCGCTGGCCTCAACGTGCTTTCCGTGGAGGCCTTCAGCCTTCTTCACGTACCACTCGAGCGGCTCCGCATTAGCAAGTCTTTCTCAGGAGTTGGCGGCGGCACCGCCCACACCCTAGGACAGATCCGCCTTCCTGTCACCTTCGGCACACGCAACAACTACCGCACCGAGCTGGTCGACTTCGACATCGCCCGCATCGGCCTCCCGTACAACGACATCCTCGGGTACCCAGCTCTGGCCCAGTTCATGCCAGCAACCCATCCGGCTTACAAATCTCATGAAGATGCCGGGGAGCAAGGGCGTCCTCACCATTAAGGGGGGCACCAAGGAGGCTCTGCTGGCGCTCAAGCTTGCTTTTAAGACAGCCGCGGCGGCGCAGCCCGCCGGCGTGGGCGCTTCCGAGGCCAAGGGAGCCGCGCCAACCAAGAAGAAGCAGATGTTCACCCAGGACAAGGCAGAAACCAAGCAAGTGCCGGTCGATGAGGACGGGACCTCAGGAGCCACCTTTACCGTAGGTGCCGACCTCGACCCAGACCACAAGGAAGCGTTGGTGAAGTTCTTGCGCGCAAACAAGGAGATATTCTCATGGGAACCCAAGCAGCTGGTGGGAGTCCCGAGAGAGGTGATTCAGCATCACTTAAGGGTGTGCCCGAACGTACGCCCTGTGAAGCAGCGGGCGAGACGACAGTCCACGGAGAAGCAGGCCTTCGTCGTCCAAGAATCCCGCAAGCTGGAGGCGGCAGGTGCCATTCGCGAAGTTCGGTACCCCGAGTGGCTGGCAAACCCTATTGTTGTGCTGAAGAAAGGCGAGAAGGAGCGCATGTGCGTCGACTTCACCAACCTCAACAAAGCCTACCCCCAAGATCTGTTCCCGCTTCCACGCAATGACCAGATCGTCAACTCCACCGCCGAGTGCAATTTGCTGTGCTTCTTGGATGCGTTCTCGGTCTACCACCAGATCAAGATGGCGGTAGAAGATGTGGAGAAGACCGCCTTCCTGACCCCGTGTGGGGTGTACTGCTATACTTGCATGCCTTTTGGACTGCGCAACGCGGGTGCGACCTTTCAGCGGCTGATGCACATCGCCTTAGGGCGGCAGCTCGGGAGAAACGCGGAGGCCTACGTCGATGACATTGTGGTGAAGTCTCGGGAGGCGAGAACCTTGATCCAAGACCTGGAGAAGCCTTTTGCGAGCCTACGCCAGGTGAAATTGCGCCTCAACCTGGAGAAGTGCATGTTTGGTGTCCCTTCGGCAAGCTGCTGGGTTTCCTCGTATCCCACAGGGGGATCGAGGCGAACCAGAAAAGGTCAAGGCAATCGAAGACATGAGCCCGCTGCAGACCTTCAAGGAGATGCAGAAGCTTACTGGCCGTGTGACGGCATTGGGCCGCATTATCTCCAAGCTGGGAGAGCTCGCCCTACCATTCTTCAAGCTGATGAAGAAAAAGGGCCCATTCAAGTGGACTCCGGAAGCCAACCAAGCGTTTCAAGACCTCAAGAGATACCTGACCAGCCCGCCAGTGATGGTGGCGCCTCGACCCCTCGAGCCCTTGGTGCTCTACCTGTCTGGCACACCCCACTCCGCCAGCGCAGCTCTGGTGGCCCTCAGAGAAGAGCGCCAGGTCAAGGGCACGTCAAGTGGAACCACCGGGCCGGACGGAGCGGCGCGGCACCAAGACGAAGCTCCAGAAGTAGCGGCTGTTTTGGCAGACCACCAAGTCCCTGAAGCCGAAGACCCCGAAGAGACACCTCAAGCCCCGAGAGTCAAGGGCTCCGTCGGCTCCCCCGCCCTCGTCGAGCACCCGGTGTACTTCGTCAGCACAGTGTTGCGGGATGCAAGGGCACGGTACTCCATGCCTTAGAAGATCCTGCTCCCGCTCCTGGTGGCCTCGTGCAACCTGCGCCACTACTTCCAGGGTCACCCCATCAAGGTCGTCTCGGCTTACCCGCTGTAAAGAGTGCTTAGGAGCCCCAATGCTGCCAGGCGAGTCGCTAAATGGAACATCGAGCTACAAGCGTTTGACTTGGATTCAGCACAACCAGGGTCATCAAGGGGGCTGCGCTCGCAGACTTCATGGCTGAATGGACCGACGCCCCAGAGCTCGAGGCAGGCGAGGACTTATCCCTATCTCCAGGAAGCGAAGCGCCGGACGGCTCGGTCATGTACTTCGATGGCGCATTCTCACGCCAGGGCGCAGGGGCTGGAGCGGTGCTCATCTCACCCACCCAGGACAATCTCTACTATGTCGTGCAGCTCTGCTTCCAGCAGGGCGAGAAGGTCTCCAACAATATAGCAGAGTACGAGGGCCTCATAGCTGGCCTCAGGGCTGCGGTGGCCCTGGGGGTGAGGCGTCTCACCATCAAGGGCGACTCACAGCTCCTCGTCAACTTCTCCAACAAGGTTTATGAGCCAAAGGACGAGCACATGGAGGCATACCTTGCGGAGGTGCGCAAGATGGAGAAGCAGTTCTCGGGTCTGGAGTTACAGCATATGCCCCGCGGCACCAACAAGGAAGCCGATGACATCACCAGGAGAGCATCCAAGCGGCTACCTCAAGAACCTGGCATCTTTGAGGAGCGGCTCTTCAAGCCATCAGCAACGCCACCGCTCTCACGAACAGCGCTGCCTCGTGAGGAGCTCCCTCAACCGCCTGTTTCAGGAGCCCCGGCCTGCGCCCCGGCCTCGGGAGTGCACTTGCTCTTGGCGCTCGAACCTCAGCTGGATCAAGGAATTCCTGACGCAAGGAACGCTGCTGGAAGATGAGGAGGACATGGGGCGTGTGGCCCGACAAGCCACGGCATACTGCATCCGGGACTGTGAGTTATACAGGAAGCGGCCAAATGACATTTCCCTACGTTGCATCTCCAGGGAGCAAGGAAGAGAGCTGTTGGCCGACATACACGGGGGGGGGGGGGGGGGGACTGCGGGCACCACTCGTCGTCGCGGACCCTCGTCGGCAAGGTGTTTCGCAGCGGATTCTACTGGCCCATGGCACTCAACGACGCAACTGAGTTGGTGAGGTCCTGCGAGGCCTTCTAGTTCCACGCCAAGCAGTCTCATCAGCCGGCTCAGGGCCTCCAGACCATCCTGGTCACATGGCCATTCGTGGTCTGGGGGCTGGATATCTTGGGCCCGTTCCCTCGAGCACCCGGGGGCTACCGCTACCTCTACGTCGCCATCGACAAATTCACCAAGTGGGCGGAGGTAGAAGCCGTCCGCACCATCCCAGCTGGCTCCGCGGTCAAGTTCATCAAGGGCCTCGTGAGCCGTTTCGGGGTCCCCAACCGCATCATCACTGATAACGGCTTGCAGTTCACTAGTAATCTCTTCAAGACATATTGTGCTAACCTTGGAACGTAGATCTGCTACGCTTCGGTGGCGCACCTCAGGAGCAATGGTCAGGCCGAACGCGCCAACGCAGAGGTCCTGAGGGGCCTCAAGACCAGGACCTTCAAGAAGAAGCTTGAGGCCTGCGGCAGGGGCTAGTACTACGAGCTCCAATCCGTGCTGTGGTCCATCCGCACCACCACCACCAAGCCAACGGGCGAGACCCCGTTCTTCCTCGTCTACGGAGCAGAAGCGGTCCTCCCTCATGAGGTCAAACATTGCTCCGCACGGGTCCTGGCATTTGATGAAACGCAGCAGGACACCACGCGGGGGATGCACTTCGTGCTGGGGAGGAACGCCGCCGTGAAGCTGCACTGCGGGCGGCAAGGTATCAGCAGGCGCTGCGGCGGTACCACTGCTGCAACATCCGCCCCAGGACGCTCGAGGTGGGTGACCTCGTCCTGAGGCGGGTCCTCTCCGGGGAAGAGCTGCATAAGCTCTCACCCATGTGGGAGGTCCCTTTCAAGGTCGTCCATGTCTCCAGGCCTGGCGCCGCGCGCCTGGAGACATAGGACGGGGTACCCATCCAGAACGCCTGGAACATCCAACACCTCCGGAAGTTCTACCCATGAAGAAAGGCCCAGCGCCTGTGAAGAAGGCCCAGTGCCTGTGAAGGTCTCCGCTCGTGACACTCTCCCGTAATAATGAGTGGGGCTGTACATGCCCCGGAGTCTCAGGAGTGCCGCCCTCGGGCCTCGAGGGCTCCCTCCCACGTCCAAGTGGTAGCACTTAGCTCCGCGCTGGTGAGAAGACATGAAGACTAGACTAGGTGCCGGACGCGGCTTTTCATTTGCTTTCCCTAGTTGGTTCGCCCCTCTTTAATCGAAGTTTGCTTCTGGAGTTCTTTGCTGGTTTGCCCCTTTGATGGTTCCGCTGACTTCTGCCTTGGTTTCTGTTTGCTATACTCTCTCTCGTATTCCTCGCGAGGGGGCTGGACGGCTGCCCTCGTGAGCGTTTTCCCCTTCCTCGTGAGTGTTTTCCCCTTTTTCTGCTCTTCGCGAGGCACCCTCATTCGAGCCCACAAGCTGGCGCACCTCTTCTAATCCGTGCCCCACGAGTACCGCGATACAAAGCGCAGGGTCAAGGCCAGCGGCGCCTGCGATCAAGGCTCGGGAGAACGTTAAGCCTCCTAACGAGTTTTTTCTGCAGTTCCTAAGCGCCTACCATGCCAAGGGGGCCTCGACAGGCACCAGGAAGCGAGCACCTCGTGGAGAGGAGAGGAGACTGCCCGAAGCCCGTCAAGCTAAGTTATCCTTACATAAAACAACGATGTTGCGACACAACACAGGGACGATGAACATAGCATAATAACTGGGAAATCATAGTTCGTTGCACGCCCCTCTAGGGCCCCATACTGGTTTCTTTCTTAATACAGGAAGGAAAGGAAGAACAAGATAAAAGGGGCACGTGTCCTGTGGTGGACCGCGAAGGCGGGCTCTTGGCGCTGACCCGAGCTCAGCCAGACCCCTCCTCGTGCTTCATAGGGGCACGACGATGAGATGACCCGCTGCCACCTTCGAAGCGGGCGCGGTGGCGCGGCGGCTGGTCGTAACCACCGCTGCTGGAGCTGTCACCGGGGGAAGAGCCGCCGTAGCTGGATGCTACCTCTTGAGCACTGCGTTGGTTTTCCCTTGAAGAGGAAAGGGTGATGCAGCAAAGTAGCGTAACTATTTCCCTCAGTTTTTGAGAACCAAGGTATCAATCCAGTAGGAGGCTACGCGCGAGTCCCTCGCACCTACACAAAACAAATAAATCCTCGCAACCAACGCGATAAGGGGTTGTCAATCCCTACACGGTCACTTACGAGAGTGAGATCTGATAGATATGATAGGATAATATTTTTGGTATTTTTGTGATAAAGATGCAAAGTAAAATAAAAGCAAAGTAAAAAAGCAAAGGTAATAACTAAGTGTTGGAGGATTAATATGATGAAGATAGACCCGGGGGCCATAGGTTTCACTAGTGGCTTCTCTCGAGAGCATAAGTATTCTACGGTGGGTGAACAAATTACTGTTGAGCAATTGACAGAACTGAGCATAGTAATGAGGATATCTAGGTATGATCATGTATATAGGCATCACGTCCGAGACAAGTAGACCGACTCATGCCTGCATCTACTACTATTACTCCACTCATCGACCGCTATCCAGCATGCATCTAGAGTATTAAGTTCATAAAAACAGAGTAACGCCTTAAGCAAGATGACATGATGTAGAGGGATAAATTCATGCAATATGATAAAAAAACATCTTGTTATCCTCGATGGCAACAATACAATACGTGCCTTGCTGCCCCTACTGTCACTGGGAAAGGACACCGCAAGATTGAACCCAAAGCTAAGCACTTCTCCCATTGCAAGAAAGATCAATCTAGTAGGCCAAACCAAACTGATAATTCGAAGAGACTTGCAAAGATAACCAATCATACATAAAAGAATTCAGAGAAGATTCAAATATTGTTCATAGATAAACTTGATCATAAACCCACAATTCATCGGTCTCAACAAACACACCGCAAAAAGAAGATTACATCGAATAGATCTCCACGAGAGAGGGGGAGAACATTGTATTGAGATCCAAAAAGAGAGAAGAAGCCATGTAGCTAATACCTATGGACCCGAAGGTCTGAGGTAAACTACTCACACTTCATCGGAGGGGCTATGGTGATGATGTAGAAGCCCTCCATGATCGATGCCCCCTCCGGCGGAGCTCCGGAACAGGCCCCAAGATGGGATCTCATGGGTACAGAAGGTTGCGGCGGTGGAATTAGGTTTTTGGCTCCGTATCTGATCGTTTGGGGGTACGTAGGTATATATAGGAGGAAGGAGTACGTCGGTGGAGCAACAGGGGGCCCATGAGGGTGGAGGGCGCGCCCTGGGGGGGGGGGGTAGGCGCGCCCCCTACCTCGTGCCTCCTCCTTTATTTCTTGACGTAGGGTCCAAGTCTCCTGGATCTTGTTCGTTTTGAAAATCACGTTCCCGAAGGTTTCATTCCGTTTGGACTCCGTTTGATATTTCTTTTCTGCGGAACTCTGAAATAGGCAAAAAAACAGCAATTCTGGGCTGGGCCTCCGGTTAATAGGTTAGTCCCAAATACAATATAAAAGTGAATAATAAAGCCCAATAATGTCCAAAACAGTAGATACTATAGCATGGAGCAATCAAAAATTATAGATACGTTGGAGACGTATCAAGCATCCCCAAGCTTAATTCCTTCTCGTCCTCGAGTAGGTAAATGATAAAAACAGAATTTTTGACGCGGAGTGCTACTTGGCATAATTTCAATGTAATTCTTCTTAATTGTGGTATGAATATTCAGATCCGAAAGATTCAAGACAAAAATTTAATATTGACATAAAAATAATAATACTTCAAGCATACTAACAAAGCAATTATGTCTTCTCAAAATAACATGGCCAAAGAAAGTTGTCCCTACAAAATCATATAGTCTGGCTATGCTCTATCTTCACCACACAAAGTATTTAAATCATGCACAACCCCGATGACAAGCCAAGCAACTGTTTCATACTTTTGACGTTCTCAAACTTTTTCAATCTTCACGCAATACATGAGCGTGAGCCATGGACATAGCACTATATGTGGAATAGAATGGTGGTTGTGGAGAAGACAAAAAGGGAGAAGATAGTCTCACATCAACTAGGTGTATCAATGGGCTGTGGAAATGCCCATCAATAGATATCAATGTGAGTGAGTAGGGATTGCCATGCATCGGATGCACTTGAGCTATAAGTGTATGAAAGCTCAACAAAAGAAACTAAGTGGGTGTGCATCCAACTCGCTTGCTCACGAAGACCTAGGGCATTTTGAGGAAGCCCATCATTGGAATATACAAGCCAAGTTCTATAATCAAAAATTCCCACTAGTATATGAACGTGACAAAATGAGAGACTCTCTATCATGAAGATCATGGTGCTACTTTGAAGCACAAGTGTGGTAAAAGGATAGTAACATTGTCCCTTCTCTCTTTTTCTCTCATTTTCTTTTTTTTATTTGGGCCTTTTCTTCTTCTTTTTGATGGCCTCTTTTTTTCGTCCGGAGTCTCATCCCGACTTGTGGGGGAATCATAGTCTCCATCATCCTTTTCCTCACTTGGGACAATGCTCTAAAAATGAAGATCATCACACTTTTATTTTCTTACAACTCATCAATTACAACTCGATACTTAGAACAAAATATGACCCTATATGAATGCCTCCAGCGGTGTACCGGGATATGCAATGAATCAAGAGTGACATGTATGAAATAATTATGAACGGTGGCTTTGCCACAAATACGATGTCAACTACATGATCATCCAAAGAAATATGACAATGATGGAGTGTGTCATAATAAACGGAACGGTGGAAAGTTGCATGGCAATATATCTCGGAATGGATATGGAAATGCCATGATAGGTAGGTATGGTGGCTGTTTTGAGGAAGGTTTATGGTGGGTGTAAGATACCGGCGAAAAGTGCGCGGTATTAGAGAGGCTAGCAATGGTGGAAGGAAGAAAGTGCATATAATCCATGGACTCAACATTAGTCATAAAGAACTCATATACTTATTGCAAAAATCTACAAGTTATCAAAGCAAAGTATTACGCGCATGCTCCTAGGGGGATAGATTGGTAGGAAAAGACCATCGCTCGTCCCCGACCGCCACTCATAAGGAAGACAATAAATAAATAAATCATGCTCCGACTTCATCACATAATGGTTCACCATACGTGCATGCTACGGGAATCACAAACTTTAACACAAGTATCTCTAAAATTCACAACTACTCAACTAGCATGACTCTAATATCACCATCTTTATATCTCAAAACAATTATCAAGCATCAAACTTTTCTTAGTATTCAACACACTCATAAGAAAGTTTTTACTAATCTTGAATACCAAGCATATTAGGATTATTTAAACAAATTACCATGCTATTTAAGACTCTCAAAATAATCTAAGTGAAGCATGAGAGATCAATAGTTTCTATAAAACAAATCCACCACCGTGCTCTAAAAGATATAAGTGAAGCACTAGAGCAAAACTATATAACTCAAAAGATATAAGCGAAGCACATAGAGTATTCTAACAAATTCCAAATCATATATGGCTCTCTCAAAAGGTGTGTACAGCAAGGATGATTGTGGTAAACTAAAAAGCAAAGACTCAAATCATACAAGACGCTCCAAGCAAAACACATATCATGTGGTGAATAAAAATATAGCTCCAAGTAAAGTTACCGATGGAAGTAGACGAAAGAGGGGATGCCTTCCTGGGCATCCCCAAGCTTTGGCTTTATGGTGTCCTTAGATTATCTTGGGGGTGCCATGGGCATCCCCAAGCTTAGGCTCTTTCCACTCCTTGTTCCATAATCCATCTCATCTTTCACCCAAAACTTGAAAACTTCACAACACAAAACTCAACAGAAAATCTTGTGAGCTCCGTTAGCGAAAGAAAAACAAAAGGCCACTTCAAGGTACTGTAATTAACTCATTATTTATTTATATTGGTGTTAAACCTACTGTATTCCAACTTCTCTATGGTTTATAAACTATTTTACTAGCCATAGATTCATCAAAATAAGCAAACAACACACGAAAAGCAGAATCTGTCAAAAACAGAACAGTCTGTAGTAATCTGTAACTAACGCAAACTTCTGGAACCCCAAAAAAATCAGCCAAAATAGGAAGACCTAGAAAAAAAATTATTGATCAGAAGAAATTGGAATCAGTATTTTATC
This sequence comes from Triticum aestivum, assembly GCF_018294505.1. NCBI lineage: Eukaryota > Viridiplantae > Streptophyta > Magnoliopsida > Poales > Poaceae > Triticum > Triticum aestivum. The sequence continues at coordinate 369,815,753 of NC_057796.1, read as the reverse complement.
ACGTTCTGGTGATTTTTAACAATTGTTTTCGTGAACAGAAAGTTTCTGGAAATTACAGCAAGATCAAATAACTATCATCCAAGAAGATCCTATAGGTTTAACTTGGCACAAACACTAATTAAAACATAATAACACATCTAACCAGAGGCTAGAACAAATATTTGTTCCCAAACAGAAGCAAAAATTAAAAAACTAAAAATAAAATTGGGTTGCCTCCCAACAAGCGCTATCGTTTAACGCCCCTAGCTAGGCATAAAAGCAAGGATAGATCTAGGTGTTGCCATAATAATAGGATAGATCGGTGAAACTCATCTCATACTCTCTATGTTCGGCAGCAAGTTTTCTTTGAGGCAAGCAAAAGTAATCAAAAGGGCTAAATTTAATGGGACAAAAGTCCCCAAGATCAATTTTAGGAGGTATAGGTTCCTCCTTCGGCCCTTCGTATTGCACAACCAATTCATCATTATAAGCATTGTTTTGACAGAACTTGGTGAGCCTACACTCGAGAGAATATCCTAGCTCATTATTTCGAATAGCCAAATCATCATTAAGTTCAGAAATTCTATCAACTAGAACATTGGTAGGAACCTTTTTTCTAAGGTTTTCATTGAAAGCAACATAGTCTAGAGATTGAAGACGCATTATTTCTTCTTGATCAAAGAGGATAGCTTCTTTGGGAGGACGGCCAGCGTCCACCCTATAATGCGCAAAGATTTCTTTGGCCTCTTTTATTATAAATCTGAACTCATTAGCCAAAAAGATAGTAGCGGCACGCTTAACAGTGAGTGCTCTATATTAGAAAATTCTAGGAAAATTCTTTGTATGCAAGGGTGCATGTGCATAAATTGCCTTTCAAGTTCAACTATAAGCATGGCAATAGCGTCCGCAAGAATACTAGTTCTATGAAGAATAGAACTGACCATAGAAGGCAAAGCACCAGCACAAGTAAAGAAATCTTGAATAACCCATTTTCCAATAATATTACAACTACCAATTCGAAAAAAAATTGTATGCAAGGTAGGGGTTCTTCAGCAGGAGCATCAGAATTTTCCATGATATTATTATTGTCCATATCGGCAATAATTTCCCCAATTTCAGACATAACGACAGAAAGAACGAGGGGCAAAAAGAAGAAGGCGAACGGAAAAGAGAGGGCGAATAAAACGGCAAGGATGAAGTGGGGAGAGGAAAACGAGAAGCAAATGGCAAATAATGTAGTGCGGGAGATAAGGGATTGCGATGGGTACTTGGTATGTTGACTTTTGCGTAGACCTCCCCGGCAACGGTGCCAGAAATCCTTCTTGCTACCTCTTGAGCATTGCGTTGGTTTTCCCTTGAAGAGGAAAGGGTGATGCAGCAAAGTAGCGTAAGTATTTCCCTCAGTTTTTGAGAACCAAGGTATCAATCCAGTAGGAGGCTACGCGCGAGTCCCTCGCACCTACACAAAACAAATAAATCCTCGCAACCAACGCGATAAGGGGTTGTCAATCCCTACACGGTCACTTAGGAGAGTGAGATCTGATAGATATGATAGGATAATATTTTTGGTATTTTTGTGATAAAGATGCAAAGTAAAATAAAAGCAAAGTAAAAAAGAAAAGGTAATAACTAAGTGTTGGAGGATTAATATGATGAAGATAGACCCGGGGGCCATAGGTTTCACTAGTGGCTTCTCTCGAGAGCATAAGTATTCTACGGTGGGTGAACAAATTACTGTTGAGCAATTGACAGAACTGAGCATAGTAATGAGGATATCTAGGTATGATCATGTATATAGGCATCACGTCCGAGACAAGTAGACCGACTCATGCCTGCATCTACTACTATTACTCCACTCATCGACCGCTATCCAGCATGCATCTAGAGTATTAAGTTCATAAAAACAGAGTAACGCCTTAAGCAAGATGACATGATGTAGAGGGATAAATTCATGCAATATGATAAAAAAACCATCTTGTTATCCTCGATGGCAACAATACAATACGTGCCTTGCTGCCCCTACTGTCACTGGGAAAGGACACCGCAAGATTGAACCTAAAGCTAAGCATTTCTCCCATTGCAAGAAAGATCAATCTAGTAGACCAAATCAAACTGATAATTCGAAGAGACTTGCAAAGATAACCAATCATACATAAAAGAATTCAGAGAAGATTCAAATATTGTTCATAGATAAACTTGATCATAAACCCACAATTCATCGGTCTCAACAAACACACCGCAAAAGAAGATTACATCGAATAGATCTCCACGAGAGAGGGGGAGAACATTGTATTGAGATCCAAAAAGAGAGAAGAAGCCATGTAGCTAATACCTATGGACCCGAAGGTCTGAGGTAAACTACTCACACTTCATCGGAGGGGCTATGGTGATGATGTAGAAGCCCTCCATGATCGATGCCCCCTCCGGCGGAGCTCCGGAACAGGCCCCAAGATGGGATCTCATGGGTACAGAAGGTTACGGCGGTGGAATTAGGTTTTTGGCTCCGTATCTGATCGTTTGGGGGTACGTAGGTATATATAGGAGGAAGGAGTACGTCGGTGGAGCAACAGGGGGCCCATGAGGGTGGAGGGCGCGCCCTGGGGGGGGGGTAGGCGCGCCCCCTACCTCGTGCCTCCTCCTTTATTTCTTGACGTAGGGTCCAAGTCTCCTGGATCTTGTTCGTTTTGAAAAACACGTTCCCGAAGGTTTCATTCCGTTTGGACTCCGTTTGATATTTCTTTTCTGCGGAACTCTGAAATAGGCTAAAAAACAGCAATTCTGGGCTGGGCCTCCGGTTAATAGGTTAGTCCCAAATACAATATAAAAGTGAATAATAAAGCCCAATAATGTCCAAAACAGTAGATACTATAGCATGGAGCAATCAAAAATTATAGATACGTTGGAGACGTATCAAGCATCCCCAAGCTTAATTCCTTCTCGTCCTCGAGTAGGTAAATGATAAAAACAGAATTTTTGCTGCGGAGTGCTACTTGGCATAATTTCAATGTAATTCTTCTTAATTGTGGTATGAATATTCAGATCCGAAAGATTCAAGACAAAAATTTAATATTGACATAAAAATAATAATACTTCAAGCATACTAACAAAGCAATTATGTCTTCTCAAAATAACATGGCCAAAGAAAGCTGTCCCTACAAAATCATATAGTCTGGCTATGCTCTATCTTCACCACACAAAGTATTTAAATCACGCACAACCCCGATGACAAGCCAAGCAACTGTTTCATACTTTTGACGTTCTCAAACTTTTTCAATCTTCACGCAATACATGAGCGTGAGCCATGGACATAGCACTATATGTGGAATAGAATGGTGGTTGTGGAGAAGACAAAAAGGGAGAAGATAGTCTCACATCAACTAGGTGTATCAACGGGCTGTGGAAATGCCCATCAATAGATATCAATGTGAGTGAGTAGGGATTGCCATGCATCGGATGCACTTGAGCTATAAGTGTATGAAAGCTCAACAAAAGAAACTAAGTGGGTGTGCATCCAACTCGCTTGCTCACGAAGACCTAGGGCATTTTGAGGAAGCCCATCATTGGAATATACAAGCCAAGTTCTATAATCAAAAATTCCCACTAGTATATGAACGTGACAAAATGAGAGACTCTCTATCATGAAGATCATGGTGCTACTTTGAAGCACAAGTGTGGTAAAAGGATAGTAACATTGTCCCTTCTCTCTTTTTCTCTCATTTTCTTTTTTTATTTGGGCCTTTTCTTCTTCTTTTTGATGGCCTCTTTTTTCGTCCGGAGTCTCATCCCGACTTGTGGGGGAATCATAGTCTCCATCATCCTTTTCCTCACTTGGGACAATGCTCTAAAAATGAAGATCATCACACTTTTATTTTCTTACAACTCATCAATTACAACTCGATACTTAGAACAAAATATGACCCTATATGAATGCCTCCGGCGGTGTACCGGGATATGCAATGAATCAAGAGTGACATGTATGAAATAATTATGAACGGTGGCTTTGCCACAAATACGATGTCAACTACATGATCATCCAAAGCAATATGACAATGATGGAGCGTGTCATAATAAACGGAACGGTGGAAAGTTGCATGGCAATATATCTCGGAATGGATATGGAAATGCCATGATAGGTAGGTATGGTGGCTGTTTTGAGGAAGGTTTATGGTGGGTGTAAGATACCGGCGAAAAGTGCGCGGTATTAGAGAGGCTAGCAATGGTGGAAGGAAGAAAGTGCATATAATCCATGGACTCAACATTAGTCATAAAGAACTCATATACTTATTGCAAAAATCTACAAGTTATCAAAGCAAAGTATTACGCGCATGCTCCTAGGGGGATAGATTGGTAGGAAAAGACCATCGCTCGTCCCCGACCGCCACTCATAAGGAAGACAATCAATAAATAAATCATGCTCCGACTTCATCACATAACGGTACACCATACGTGCATGCTACGGGAATCACAAACTTTAACACAAGTATCTCTAAAATTCACAACTACTCAACTAGCATGACTCTAATATCACCATCTTTATATCTCAAAACAATTATCAAGCATCAAACTTTTCTTAGTATTCAACACACTCATAAGAAAGTTTTTACTAATCTTGAATACCAAGCATATTAGGATTATTTAAACAAATTACCATGCTATTTAAGACTCTCAAAATAATCTAAGTGAAGCATGAGAGATCAATAGTTTCTATAAAACAAATCCACCACCGTGCTCTAAAAGATATAAGTGAAGCACTAGAGCAAAACTATATAACTCAAAAGATATAAGCGAAGCACATAGAGTATTCTAACAAATTCCAAATCATATATGGCTCTCTCAAAAGGTGTGTACAGCAAGGATGATTTTGGTAAACTAAAAAGCAAAGACTCAAATCATACAAGACGCTCCAAGCAAAACACATATCATGTGGTGAATAAAAATATAGCTCCAAGTAAAGTTACCGATGGAAGTAGCGTAAGTATTTCGCTCAGTTTTTGAGAACCAAGGTATCAATCCAGTAGGAGGCTACGCGCGAGTCCCTCGCACCTACACAAAACAAATAAATCCTCGCAACCAACGCGATAAGGGGTTGTCAATCCCTACACGGTCACTTACGAGAGTGAGATCTGATAGATATGATAGGATAATATTTTTGGTATTTTTGTGATAAAGATGCAAAGTAAAATAAAAGCAAAGTAAAAAAGCAAAGGAAATAACTAAGTGTTGGAGGATTAATATGATGAAGATAGACCCGGGGGCCATAGGTTTCACTAGTGGCTTCTCTCGAGAGCGTACGTATTCTACGGTGGGTGAACAAATTACTGTTGAGCAATTGACAGAATTGAGCATAGTTATGAGAATATCTAGGTATGATCATGTATATAGGCATCACGTCCGAGACAAGTAGACCGACTCATGCCTGCATCTACTACTATTACTCCACTCATCGACCGCTATCCAGCATGCATCTAGAGTATTAAGTTCATAAAAATAGAGTAATGCCTTAAGCAAGATGACATGATGTAGAGGGATAAATTCATGCAATATGATAAAAAAACCATCTTGTTATCCTCGATGGCAACAATACAATACGTGGCTTGCTGCCCCTACTGTCACTGGGAAAGCACACCACAAGATTGAACCCAAAGCTAAGCACTTCTCCCATTGCAAGAAAGATCAATCTAGTAGGCCAAACCAAACTGATAATTCGAAGAGACTTGCAAAGATAACCAATCATACATACAAGAATTCAGATAAGATTCAAATATTGTTCATAGATAAACTTGATCATAAATCCACAATTCATCGGTCTCAACAAACACACCGCAAAAAGAAGATTACATCGAATAAATCTCCACGAGAGAGGGGGAGAACATTGTATTGAGATCCAATAAGAGAGAAGAAGCCATCTAGCTAATAACTATGGACCCGAAGATCAGAGGTAAACTACTCACACTTCATCGGAGGGGCTATGGTGATGATGTAGAAGCCCTGCGTGATCGATGCCCCCTCCGGCGGAGCTCCGGAACAGGCCCCAAGATGGGATCTCGTGGGTACAGAAGGTTGCGGCGGTGGAATTAGGTTTTTGGCTCCGTATCTGATCGTTTGGGGGTACGTAGGTATATATAGGAGGAAGGAGTACGTCGGTGGAGCAACAGGGGGCCCACGAGGGTGGAGGGCGCGCCCTGGGGGGTAGGCGCGCCCCCAACCTCGTGGCTTCCTCCTTTATTTCTTGACGTAGGGTCCAAGTCTCCTGGATCTTGTTTGTTCTGAAAATCACGTTCCCGAAGGTTTCATTCCGTTTGTACTCCGTTTCATATTCCTTTTCTGCGAAACTTTGAAATAGGCAAAAAAACAGCAATTCTGGGCTGGGCCTCCGGTTAATAGGTTAGTCCCAAATACAATATAAAAGTGAATAATAAAGCCCAATACTGTCCAAAATAGTAGATAATATAGCATGGAGCAATCAAAAATTATAGATACGTTGGAGATGTATCACTGGACGAGACGCGGTCGACGCCAAGGGCGGGTTCGCCCTCATCCTCGTCACGACCATCGCCAAGGCCAAGCACCTCGTCGCCGTCGTTGACCTCGGGGCAGCATCCGGCGCGGCGACCATCTTCCCCAAACACCCTCACATAGAGGGTCGCATCGCCGTCGTACTTGAAATGAAGGGTGCACCGCCTGCCCAGGCCGCGCACGCGGGCAAACGTCTGCCAGCCGCGGGCCAGGGCTATATTGCCCATGACGGAGACCTCAACCGTGACCTAGGAAGCTCTGCTGCTGCTGCCGTCCGCCTGCAGCCAGAGCCCGCCTGGACCTGCAGCCGGCAGCTCGTCGACGAAGAAGCGCGAGAGCTGAAGCTAGTTGCCGGCCGGGTCCTCTGACCAGACGACGAACTCCGTCAGCACCTCCGCCGAGTGGAAGCGTGGCCGGGGAGGCCATGCGACCACGACGCGCCTCCCTTCATCAACAGGGCTGCCGTGACCGGAGCGACCCCTGCCGCACGAAGCAGCAGCACCGCGGCTGCGGGGGGCCGCAGCGGGGGTTGCGGTGTGCTTGCGGGGACGGCCGCATCTGCGCTTGGGCATCAGAGGACCGGGCCCTTCGTGAGGGTCCTTCCCCTTCTCCGCGGCGGAGAACCTCTTCGATGGCACCATTGGTGTCGCTGCTAACAATGGAGCAAAGGAGGAGAAGCGAGCGGAATGGGAAGAGATGGGCAATGGGGGCTCCGCCCCCCTCCCCATTTATAGCAGGAGAAGGCCAACCTGCGCCCCCCACGATCACAAGTAATGATGGTTTTTCCTTGCATGTCGCAGGGACTTGTCAAGTTGGGTAGTTGCCGAGGCAGCGTGGGGAAGCGTGGGGAAGCGGAGACGCCCACGTCTAATCAACCGCCACAGGTCGACCAAGGCCGCAGGCTGTGGGGGCTCGCGGCGCTCCGCACTTGCCCTTTGGCTTCGCCTCGAAGCCAAGTCCAAGCACACCTTGGGCCTGGGGGCTACTGTCGGCGTTCTGGGAACGGGGGTCCCCAGACTTGCCTGCCTGCGGCCCACAGCGTGGCTCTGCTAGTGGGCCCGTAAGGCCCATCTTCACCAACAAGCTTTCAGGACCCTCGTGAGGGGCCAAGCCTCGCGAGGCGGGCGACACAAGACCTCCTCGGGGGCGGCCTCACCACGCTGGCTCGCGAGGGCCGGAGAGATCAAGGCAAGGCAAACCTCGCGAGGTTATCGTGACGTGAGCCATGACGACCAAGGCCAGGTGGGCGCTAGCGCGCACAGCGTCCTTGTTTCCCCTTTGGTGCTAAGGGGGCAAGCGCAGGCGAGCAGTACCAAGGCGTCAAGCAAAGGTTTCCCTATCGGTGCAACGAGACCAAGACCAACAGGACGACAAGACGGAGATCACCGTGGAGCCCAAGGCGGCGTCACCACCAGAGCCTTTGGCAGGCGAAGACTACTGGAGTAGGGTATTACACCACAACGGTGGCCCGAACCAGTATAAATCTTGTGTCCCTTGTGTTGCGAGTTCGTCGAGCTAGCCTAGAGATCGCAAAGTGTTGGAGGGCGTGATCTGTGACGGAGAGATCTTCGCGCGCACCCCAGAGTTCGAACCTTAAGGGTTTTGCTGGAACCCGAGATCCGACAGAAAGGATCCCCACTTTTCCAAGTGGGGAGGTCGAATTGGAATGGGGGGGAGGAGTCCTCCCCTTGGTCGGCGCACCAAGAAGGGGCTTTCCCTCCTTGCTGGCACCCTCTCCTCTCCCCTCTAACCTATATATACATGAGGTGTTGGCCCTTTTCCATTCACAAGTTTTGGAGCCTCCTCTAGTTCATCTAGTTCTAGTCCTAGTTAGTCCTAATTGACTAATTAGAGCTATACCTAGTTCTTCTAATCCACATAATTAGAAGCCTAGTATGGTTCTAATCTCCTCCTTCTAATTCGCCGACGAGGATTAGCTCTGAAAGGCAAAGCGTTGCCGAATCGTGAAGATTGTGCGCTTGCAACCAAGTAGAGAGGTCGTACTTTCGGTCTTCCATTTGAGGTATCGTTCAAGGGCGGTTCGCGGGATCGTCATCTACGGTTCGAGGGACTCCAAGTATGATCTACACCGACTCATCTACTTCTGCTGCACTCTGGACTCGGTAACCATCGTTGATCCAAACCCTATATGCATCTTCACATTGTTCCTGGTTGATCATAGGGCGATTTTTTTTGTTTTCTACAACGTCTCCCAACAGTGGCATCATGAGCGGTTCTATGAGTAGATGCAGGTTTTGATCTAGATCACATGTGAATGTGATGTTCTTGCCATGCTTCCCTCGAGTGTTACTTTGGTTCAGTTCATTGACGGCACGATGTCGCTTTTACAAGGTTCTGACAATCGATCGGCTCTGGTTGTCGACAATCTGCTAACAATTCCTTGGGTTTCATCATAGTCAAGAATAATGAACTGTCGCGTATGCCAGAGGGTGATGAAGATGAATGATCTTCTAGGGGTCACACATGTTTGATAAAGTTTAGTGTGGGGGCGAGATTTTTAATTAAGTCTTTTCTTTCACACACCTAGGAAGTTAATCAACCAACAAGAATTGTCGACTTGATGGTGTGCATAGGTAGCTAGTGTTATCCGGAAACCTTGGAAGTCAAGTAATTAAAATTTGGCAAACCGATTAGAGGACGTCTAACTTGGTTTTGCAGGGTTTCACGTGTTGTGGTATTGCCTTCGTCATGATAATGAGTTTATGTATGAGATGGTCATATGTTGTAATGTTAAGTGGCCTGCGCATCACGGCATGATGGCTGAATCCACGGGATTGCCACCTTAAGGTAATAGATGTAGAGATAGCCTACAGGTTACATGGAGGACCCGAAGCTTCACCAAGAGCATGATTGAAAGTGCAATCATGCCCTTAATCGTATTTTGATGTTGATGACAGTATATACACATAGGGGACTAACAAAGTTTGTCAAGTACATCTCAGGTTTAGCCCCCTTCGAATCGTGTATGCGGATCACGGAAACATACATATATTGCTCAAGATTGAAGTAACACGACTACTAGCTTAGGCTCTTTTTATTTGCTCTTGAGTATAGAGATCCCGCACTGTTAAGAGGGGAACATGGGGTCTCACGAAGGACTTGCTCAATAATCATCTCCCATGTCTCCATTTGTTCTTTGTCTCCCTCAGACGTCCGATACCTGTCGGGCGACCGGTATTCACCGGACGTCCGGTACTTCCTACACAGAGCCAAAACGTCGGATTTCCGGTGTCCACCGGACGTCCAGCATGTCCTTTACAGAGCCAAAACGTTGCATCTCCGGTGTCCACCAGATATCCGACACTTCCTTTATAGAACCAAAACATTGGATGTCCGGTATCCACCAGACGTCTAGTACTTTCTATACAGAGCCAAAACGTTGGACGTCCGGTCCCTGTCGGACGTCCATTGTCTGTCGAGGCCTCGGTCGTCCGGTAAGTCTCGGACGTCCAACAGCTGCTGCTCTCAAGTGGCTCCAACGACCACTTATTGAGGGATACTATAAATACCTCTCACCTATCCCATGGGAGGTTTGACCATTTACTTTGAACATCCTCAAGAACACTTCACTCTCTCTCTCACACACACACACTCCTACACCAAAACTTATATCCCTAAGGGATTTGAGAGCATTTGAGAGAAGTTGTCCACTCAAGTGATAGATCCACCCCTTCCCCCTCTTTGCACCAAAGTAATTCGCAATTTGAGAAAGTCTTGAGCTTTTCCCCATTGTTCTTGTTACTCTTGGAGGTTAGAGACTCCTAGGCGGTAGGAGTTCTTCGGAGAGGAATCGACCATTGTGATTACTCCCGGAAAGTTTGTGAGGATTTGGAGACCACCCCAAGGTCTACCACTAGTGGTTGAGAATCGCCTTCGTGGTGATATCTCAAAGAGAGAATAGGGTGAGCCTTCGTGGCGTTGGTGTGCCTTCGTGGTAACAGCCACCTCTCTAAACGGTGATGTAGCTTCCTTGCAAGGAAGTGAACATCAGCATACATCCTCGTCTCTCAGAGTTGCGGTTATTCCTAACCCTAACTCCCTACTTGTGGTTACTTTTCTCTTAGTCTTTACTTATCATATATTGTGCTTGTTTACTCATATACTTGTGGTACTTGTTCACCTTCCTTAGCTCTTAGTATCATTCTTGCAATTGTTAGGCTCACCTTTATATTCCGCATTATTCCCTAAAATTGTAAGTAACAATTAAAATTTGTAATTGTACCTATTCACCCCCCCCCCCCTTTAGGTCCATCTCAATCGTTTTCAATTGGTATCAAAGCCTCGTGCTCTATTCTTATGGCTTAACCGCCCTAGAGCGAGTTGAACCCCGATGGGACTCCCCTTGTTGCGGATCCGAAGGATAAGGGCGCGGCTTCCACGGAAGCCAAGTCCTTTACTTCTGAGGATCTGGAACGGGCCCTTCCTAAGCAAAAGGAGGAGCATGATGCTTCTCTTGAGGCCTTGGTGCAAATGAGATTAGCCACATTAACCACGATGCTTGCACCACTTTCGGGTGGTGTAGCCTCGAGGCCAACTGTGCCTACTCCTTCACTTGGCCAACAACCTCCTAGTAATGATCACTCCAGTGTTCCATGGTGGAGTATGGTTACCAAGCTGTTGACCCGAAGAATCTTACACCAAGAGAAACATATGACAAGAATCTTAACGACACCGCAACCATGTGCATAAGGAGAGGTATGACTGACAAGCAAAGGATACCATACATACACATCACAAGTGCCAAGGAATTATGGGATAGCATTGTGAGAACCAAGACCGATACCTCCACTCTCCGGCTTGCTCAATATGAAATTGCCAAGGGTGAATTGCAAAGCTTTTGATGGAGAAAGGTGAATCTCCCAAGCATCTCCTTGAGTGTCTAATGACTCTCACCGCCGACATTGAGTCATGTGATTGTGAGAAAACACAAGATGGATTCAACTTGACTAAACGATTTCTTGTGGACAAGTTACTCCATGCTCTTGCTCCATATCATCACCAAATGGTGTGGGACATAAGACAACATCATGGATTCAAGGAAATGACTCCGGATGACATCATATCCACTTTCCAACTATTTGAAGAATCAAAGGCAAATGCTACAAAACATCTTGCCATGCATGGTACCTCAACATCAAAAATCAATCTTGCTTTGAAGGCCAAGCATGTATTTGAGGAAGAGCAAAGTGAAGAAGAAGAAGAAGATGATGATGATGATGAAGATGGTGATGAGATTGACTCCGATGAGAGCCCTTCATATGAAGACATTGCCTCTTTGTCAAGAAGTTTAGCGCGGGAAAATTCAAGGGAAGATTCCAAAAGAAGAAAGTGAGAAAATGCTAGAACTGTGAAGAAACCAACCACTTCTCCAACGATTGCCCTTATGAGAAGAGAGAAGATAAACCACGGTTTCCCAAGAAGAAGTTGCCAAATCCTTTGAACTCCAAGCTCAAGAAGAGAGATGGGAAAGCAATGGTTGCTCATGAAGAATCCGATCCGGATGATGTTGGTGGTGTTGCCAGAGTAGCTCAAGATTCTCAAAACACCTTGAGGCTAGTCAACAAAAGTGATGATGTTGTCACCTACAACTATATGGAAGACTACAAGGGCAACGCTCACAAGTGCCCAATGGCAAAGGCCGCCGTAGAAGATGGAGAGGACCAAAACTCTCCTGACAAGGTCAAGGTAACCCCATGGTCAAACCCTCCTCTTTTCACTCCTTCTACTCCTTGTGATGAGTATCTTAATGTGGAGGATAATTATGATGATGATGGTATAGATGATCCTATGCTTGCTAAACTAAATAAGTTCATGTGCTCCCTCAAAGGAAAGAAGCTCAGTATGTTTCGTATGCTTATGGATATGGTGAGTAAGCACACCATCACCATTAAGGAACTCGAAACCCTCGTCACCGAGGAAAATAAAAAATATGAAATCCTTGAGCCGAAAGTCCAATATGAGGAAGCACGAAATGATGACTATGCTTAAAAATTGGTGCAAACATTGATGTTTATGCTAAAGAACTTGCCTCCTTGAAAAAGGCCAAGGACTTTTGCGAGGAGTTGATGAATGATAAAAGTAAGCTTGTGGAATCTCATACTTCTCTCTCTAAGCATTATGACCTTCTATCTGTGTCCCTCAAGACTAAGGAAGAGGAGCTCAGCCTTCTTACAAAGAGTTTTGAGACGCTCAAACTTACTTATCTTGAAACTCTAGCCAAGGCTTACTCTTCACCTATTATCAATATTGATGCTTGTACTACTAACTCTAGTGGTGACCTAGCATCTATTCTTGAGGAAAACCGCTTTCTAAAGGGACAACTCGAGAGAGGACTCGTGGCATGTGCTCAAGGACAAAATAACCTTAATGAGGTATTGAGCCGACACAATGAGGTGGTTGCCAAGGAAGGGCTTGGGTTTGACCCCAAGCACAAGCAAGAAGAAAATATTCTCTCGAAAGTGCACCACACCTCTCAAGGAGACGTTTGTACGAGAAGGGCACAAGGAAAAGGGTAAGGTTGTGAGTGGGAAGGCCACTAGGGGCATGCCCGCTCTCAACAAGTCAAAAGAATTCATGCCTCCATCCTATGTACTTCATAAAACAAAGGATGGAGAAGTTTATGCTAAATTTGTTGGTCCTCGTAATGCATTTCGGTTTTATGCTATTTGGGTCCCTAAGACCCTTGTGACTAACTTGAGAGGTCCCATTGCAAAATGGGTGCCTCTAACCAAGTCATAAATTGTGTGTAGGTTGCTTTCTCTGGTGGAGTCAAATGGGTGATCGATAGTGGATGCACCAACCATATGACCGGAGATAGCAAATTGCTTTTAGATTTCATGGAAGCTATTCGACCATTTATGAGCATTGTGTTTTGTGGAGGATCAAAAGGATAGGTACTCGGGTTGGGCAAGGTGGCTATCACAAATGACATGTCACTTGTGAATGTCATGCTTGTCCAATCCCTCAAATACCATTTGCTTTCCGTTCATCAATTGGCTTCCGTTGTTTATGATACACTATTTGGACTAACATATGTGAAAGTCTTTAAGAGAGATACTCTCGAAGTGGCCTTTGTTGGAGAGTTGGATGGCAACCTTTACACTGTTGATTTCTCGAAAGAGAGCACATTCCATGCAACTTGTCTAATGGCCAAGGCCGACAAGGGGTGGCTATGGCATCGCCGGCTAGCCCATGTCGGCATGAGAAATCTTCAAGATCTCTTAAAGGGTAATCACATCCTTGGACTAACCAATGTTTCTTTTGAGAAAGATTGTGTGTGTAGTGCATGCATAGCCAGGAAGCAACATCAATCAAAGCATCCACCCGAGAATATTGTATCTACTTCAAGGCCTTTGGAGCTCCTTCATGTGGATCTTTTTGGGCCACCTGCATGGGATAGTCTTGGTGGGAAAAAGTATGGATTTGTCATTGTTGATGATTTTATACTCGAGATATACATGGGTGTTTTTCCTCAAGTCCAAGGACGAGACGAAGATCACCTTCATTGATTTTGCCAAGCAAGCACAACGCAAGGTTGACAAAGGAAATCTTGGCAATAAGAAGTGATAATGGCTTCGCGTTCAAAAACTACACCTTGGAGGAATTTCTTAGTGATGAAGGGATTGAGCATCAATATTCTGCACCATACACTCCTCAACAAAATGGTGTAACCGAAAGGAAGAACCGTACACTTGTGGAAATGGCAAGGTCCATGTTGGATGAATACAAGTCACCACATAGTTTTTGGGCCGAGGCTGTCAACACCGCATGCCATGTATCAAACGGACTCTTCCTCCGCACGATATTGGAGAAGAATCCATATGAGCTCCTAACCGGGAACAAGCCAAATGTCAAGTTCTTTCGTGTATTTGGGTGCAAATGTTTCATCCTCAACAAAAGAGAATGGTTAGGAAAATTTCAGTCCAAAAGAATTGAGGGCATATTTGTTGGTTATGGATCAAACTATCACGCCTACAGAGTCTACAACAAATCCAATGGATGTGTTGTAGAAACTTGTGACGTGGTGTTTGATGAATTTAATGGCTCCCATGGGGAGCAAGTTGATCTGAGTGATGTAGCTAGGTGAAGAAGATCCTTCTCAAGATATTTTGACCATGGGTGTTGGTGCTCTTCTTCCAATGGAACAAGAACCTCATGAAGAAGAAGAAGACGGAAGTTTCACACATCAACAAGACATTTCAAGACCCATATGACCGCAAGCGCCTATTGCTCAAACGATGTCTGATGTTCAAGTACAAGAAGAAGATCAAGCCCCTCACCATGATCATCTTCAAGAACAAGATCATCACCAAGAGCAAGAACAAGAAAGTGCAATCATTGATGATGAACCTCAACAAATGCAATATGAAGAAGAAGATCTTCCACCACACATTAATGATCCATATGTTGAAGATGTGGCTGATGGAGATCAAGTTGAACCTCGTGAAACCCTAACCTCTATCATGCCCGAGTGGCCGGTCGTGTTGATGTTGATCAAATTCCTACCGGCATATCAGAAGGTAGAGTCACTCGTCAATAATTGACAAACTTGTGTGCTCACTTTTCGTTTGTCTCTAGTGTAATCAAGGCACAAGATGCATTAATGGACAATGATTGGCTTGTTGCTATGCAAGAAGAGTTGAACAGTTTTGAACGCAACAAAGTGTGGTCATTAGTCAAGAGACAACCTAAGGAACACAATGTCATTGAAACAAAATGGATTTTCAAGAACAAGAAAGATGAGAATGGCGTAATCATCCGCAACAAGGCAAGGTTAGTGGCACAAGGGTACTCACAAGTTGAATATTTGGACTTTGGTGAGACCTTTGCTCCCGTTGCCCATCTTGAATCTATTCGCATCTTACTTGCCTATGCTGCTTTCAATGGTTTTACATTACATAGAATGTATGTGAAGAGTGCTTTCCTTAACAGTCCTCTACAAGAAGAAGTATATGTATCACAACCACCTGGGTTCACTGATCCTGATCACAAAGACTATGTGTATAAACTTCACAAGGCTTTGTATGGCCTCAAACAAGCACCTCGTGCTTGGTATGATCATCTTAAGAAGTTTCTACTCGATGATGGTTTTGTGAGAGGGGTGACCGATCCCACTCTTTTTACTAAGAGGGAAAATGTGGATTTGATCTTATGCCAAATCTATGTAGATGACATCATTTTTGGTTCAACTAACATTCATTTGTGCAAGAAGTTTGCGGCCTCCATGACCAAGACCTTTGAAATGTCACTCAATGCAGACTTGAAGTTTTTTCTCGGATTTCAAATTCAACAATTTCAAGAAGGAATTTTCTTGTCTCAAATAAAATACATCAAGGATATTTTAGAGAAGTTTGACATGACGAATGCTAGCCCATGTAAGACACCCATGCCAACAAAAATTGTACTCACTGAAGACACAAATGGTATCCCTTTTGACCCATATCTTTACTGCTCTATGATTGGTTCATTGCTTTATCTTTGTGCATCTAGACCAGACATCATGTTTAGTGTAGGCATATGTGCTAGATTTCAAGCTTCCCCTAGGGAAAGTAATCATAAGGCGGTTAAGCATATTCTTAGATACCTTGTTCACACCCCAAAGTTGGGTCTATGGTAACCCAAGGATGCCAAGTTTAATCTCATTGGGTACATGGATGCGGATTGGGCTAGAGACAAAGTGGGACGAAAGTCCACCTCCGATGCATGTCACTTTATTGGACGCTCCTTGGTAATTTGGTCCTCGAAGAAGCAAAATTGTGTTTCCCTCTCCACCGCTGAATCTGAATACATTGCAACTGCCAGTTGTCAACTCCATTACTACGGATGAGGCAAACTTTGAAGGATTGAGGTATCACCTATAGACATGTGCCTCTTCTATGTGATAATGAAAGTGCCATCAAGATTGCTGAGAATCCCATTGATCATCTTCGCACCAAGCACATTGATATTAGGTATCACTTCTTAAGAGACCATGTGCAAAAGGGTGGCATTGATATTGCTCATGTTGGTATGGATATGAAGGAAATATGACCTAGAGGCAATAATAAAATTGTTATTTTATACTTCCTTATAGCATGATAAATGTTTATTATTCATGCTAGAATTTTATTAATCGGAAACTTGATACATGTGTGGATACATAGACAAAACACAGTGTCCCTAGTAAGCCTCTACTAGACTAGCTCGTTAATCAAAGATGGTTAAGTTTGCTAACCATAAACATGTGTTGTCATTTGATGAACGGGATCACGTCATTAGGAAAATGATGTGATGGACAAGACCCATCCGTTAGCTTAGCATAATGATCGTTAAGTTTTATTGCTATTGCTTTATGCAAGTCCCGGATACCGGAGGAATACCATGTGTGCTATCAAACGTCACAACGTAACTGGGTGATTATAAAGATGCTCTACATGTATCTCCGAAGGTGTTTGTTGGGTTGGCATAGATCGATATTAGGATTTGTCACTCCGAGGATCGGAGAGGTATCTCTCGGCCCTCTTGGTAATGCACATCATAATAAGCCTTGCAAGCAATGTGACTAATGAGTTAGTTGCGGGATGATGTATTACAGAACGAGTAAACAGACTTGACGGTAACGAGATTGAACTAGGTATGAAGATACCGACGATCGAATCTCGGGCAAGTAACATACCGATGACAAAGGGAATAACGTATGTTGTCATTACGGTATGACCGATAAAGATCCTCATAGAACATGTGGGAACCAATATGAGCATCCAGGTTCCACTATTGGTTATTGACCGGAGAGGTGTCTCGGTCATGTCTACATAGTTCTCGAACCCGTAAGGTCCGCACGCTTAACGTTCGATGACGATTTTACATTGTATGAGTTATGTGATTTGGTGATCGAATGTTGTTCGGACTCCCGGATGAGATCACGGACATGACGAGGAGTCTCGAAATGGTCAAGAGGTAAAGATTCATATATAGGACGATAGTATTCGGACACCGGAAAGTGTTCCGGTGGTACCGGGTACGTATCAGGTCATCGGAAGGGGTTCCGGGCACCCCCCCCCGGCAAAGATATGGGCCTTATTGGGCCAAGAGCGGAACATACCAGCCCTTGGTGGGCTGGTGCGCCCCATATAGGCCGAATAGGAGGAGAAGTAAGGAGGGGAAGGGAGAAAGGAAAGGGGAGGATTCGGCCTCCCCCTTCCCTTCTCTCCCCCCTCCCTTTCCTTCCCCCTCCGACACTTATGGAAGGGGGGAGGCCGACTTGTGGGAGGCGCCCAAGTAGGATTGCTCCTACTTGGGGTGCCCCTTGCTGCCCCTGTCCCTCTCCCGCCTATATATATGTGGGGGGCACCGCTAGAACACACAACATTGATTCCTAGCCGTGTGCGGCGCCCCTCTCCACAGTTTACGCCTCCGGTCATATTCACGTAGTGCTTAGGCAAAGCCATGCGCGGATCACTTCACCATCACCGTCACCACGCCGTCGTGATGACGGAACTCTCCCTCGAAACTTTGCTGCATTAAAAGTTCGAGGGACGTCATCGAGCTAAACGCGTGCAGAACTCGGACGTGCCGTACGTTCGGTGCTTGATCGGTCGGAACGAGAAGAAGTTCGACTACATCAACCGCATTGTAAAACGCTTCCGCTTTCGGTCTACGAGGGTACGTGGATACACTCTCCCCCTCTCGTTGCTTTGCATCTCCTAGATAGATCTTGCGTGAGCGTAGGATTTTTTTTGAAATTGCATGCTACGTTTCCCAAGAGGATATGCAACTCGCCGACATTTTCACCAAACCATAGGATGAAGCACGGGTTTGTCAACTTAGGCAAGAACTTGGTATCTTGGAGCTTGACAACATTATGTGAAATCTAGTACCCATGCATGCATTTACTTCATGTCTTGTCTTGATGTAGGCATATGTTTAGGGGGAGACACTCAACTCATGAGTACTCTCACCCTATATAATGCCATGTTCCTTGAACTACGATACTTTAAATGATGGAGTAGTAATCTTGAGCCCAAGAACAATATCTTCGCGGCATCACGACACACATACTCACACATGGTGGCCTTTGGCCACCGGCTCTCCTCGTAGGAAGGGTGCCCAATCATGCATAGGGTCCATAATTTGTGTGACTGGTTACTAATCATGTGGTATCATCTATGTCTGATTGCTCATATATTTTGGTCATTTACCCATTTGTGTATTCCGGTTCATCTAGATACTTCTAAGCGCTGTCTGTCAAAACCTTTTGCCACCGGTCGTCCGACATTTCTCAGATGTCCGATTACTCACAGTTTTCGGTCGTCCGACAATGCTTGGATGTCCGGTCGCTGTGCAGAAATCGTGCACAACCCATTTCCTCCCCAGGCCTCGAATGTCCGAGGATCTCCGGTCATCCGTCGCCTGGCACTTACATCAGTCCCTGGATGTCCGACCTCTGTCGGTCGTCCGGTGAAACCCGCGGCCCATATAAAATCTGGGGACGGGCCTCACCGGGTAGTTGCCCTATATTCTCCCCTCCCCACCCCGCGCCTGTGTCCGCTGCCGCCTGAGGTGGATCTCTCTCGCCGCCGCCGAGGAGCCGCACCACCTGGGGGTGGTTACCGTCGCTTCAAGCCCCTTCCTCCTTCATCGACCTGTCTCAGGTATTCCCTCAGTCCCTCTCTATATTCCTCCGTCGTTCGTAACCGTGCACGATAGTGATCCCCTTTCTATCTTGGATAATCTCTCAGGTGTGGTTCTCCTCATGATGGTGAAAACCAAACATACCGCTCACAAGAATGTCGGGGGTGCCTTTGCTCGCGGTAATTATTATCCGTTCCTTTTCCGATTATCAGCTTCCCCGTCTCCATCCCATACAAGGGCTCACTGTGAAAAACTTCCATATCCAATGTCTCTTTGGTTTTAGCTTCTCGTCGTGGTGGCTCTGATGACTCTCAAGAGCATCAACGTCCGTGCAAACATGTTGGGAAACGTCCTGTGATCGAGGAGTCCTCTTCTTCTGAGGGCTCTGACTATGAAGAGGAGATGCAATATGAGGAGCTCGGGGTGCATGTGGCTGTTTCGTCCTGCCCCCGCGGCTCTCGAAGGGCCACCTACATGCCTGCTCCTCCTCCGGATCAGCCGAATGTGGATGGTCGATGCATACCTCTTGAGGCCCCTCAACTTCATGGGCGTGTCCTCAAGGATTTCACCAAAGTGCCCAAGCCCGCATATCTTAAGTTCTGGCGCAACGTTGATCAATTCAAAGTGGTTCAAGACTCTCTGGATCAGCGTTTTCGCACCAATGTTCAGGCAGACATCTACACCTCCCTTGTCCTCCCAAAGGGACTCTCTCTGCCACTTCATTGACTTGCAGCACATTCGGGCTCATCCCGTGAAGTACCCGGGTGCTATTGAACTCATTGAGTCATCTGGTCTTGCCACTCCATTTGCATTTCAGCACGACTTTAACAATGCCGCTATACATCAGTTTTATGCCACATGCTTCTTTGGTCCTGACAAGACCGTTACCTGGATGACCTCTGACACCAAGCTCACTTCCACTTATGCTCAGTTTCTCGCTGCCCTTGGCTTTCCTGACATTGGATTCAAGATCCACAAGGATGACCCCAACCACAAACCCAAAGCCGTTGAGGCTTATGGCTATCTTCTTAAGGAACTGGATGATCTTACTGAGGAGGATATGATGAAGGATCTGAATCAAGTCTCTATTTGGAGATCTCCTTTCTACATAATTTATCAATGTGTCATCCGCACCATCTATCCCAAGATGGTGACAAGGGCAAAACGCCCAAAGGACACATTGATCTCATGTCTCGCCTCAATGAGTCTCCCAAAGGAAAGATAAATGTTCCTCATTTTCTGTGGCATGAAATCCATCTTGCTAGCTTTTAGTACAAGTGGGATTTCCCTCATGCTCCACTCATTCAGGCTCTCATTGAGAGTGTTGCTCCATTTTATTTTGAACGGACTCATGTGCATGATAAGTGGACTATTCCTCCTCACATGGCGGACGATTGGGCTCCCAAGGTTTCCTCCAAGTCTGCCCCTGCTCGTAGGTCGGCTGCTAGGTCTCATGCGTCCTTTGGGCGTTTTGCCCGTTTTCTCGGAAAGACTCACTCTGCCATGATGAAGGCGTTTACCTTCAACTGCAGACAAAACCATGATGTAGTCACTCGCATGATCACCTCCAAGAATGCCTTGAAGTCTCGTCTGCGTGACTCTGGGGCTACCTATGTTAGTGACGATGAGCGTCTTCCGGCGGCTCCTCCTTCGGATTTTGACTTTCCTTCGAGGCCTGAGTAGGCTGATCTCTTCGACGAGGCGGGTGGTAGTGGAGCTCATAACGATGATGATGATGACCTGTGGCATTCTGGGTTGTCCTCTTTGTCCCTTTTGGGTACTTGATGCCAAGGGGGAGAACTAGTTGTTGTTCTACCTATCTTAAGACTTGTTGTTTCATTATGTTAAACCATTATGTTTTAAGTGGGTGTATGACTTTATGTATGAGGAGATATTATGATATTATGCCGTCGTGAGTTCTTTTGTGTTAGCTATGCATATCCGAAAATATTTTGCTCATATGATTATAATGGTTGTTACTGTAAGGGGGAGCTCTCCATATAATGTTTGTAATTATTATCACTGTGAGGGGGAGCTCCATATTTGTGTATCTGGGCGTTGAAATGCTCTTCGACAAATCTGTCTTAAATATAGAACAATCTTATTTTTTTACTATGTGTATATTGTCATCAACTACCAAAAAGGGGGAGATTGAAAGTGCAATCATGCCCTTAATCGTATTTTGATGTTGATGACAGTATACACATATGAGACTAACAAAGTTTGTCAAGTATATCTCATGTTCAGTCCCCTCAGAATCGTGTGTGCAGATCACAGGAACATACATATATTGCTCAAGAACGAAGTAACACGACTACTAGATTAGGCTCCTTTTATTTGCTCTTGAGTATAGGGATCCCGCACTATTAAGAGGGGAACATGGGGTCTCGCGAAGGACTTGCTCAATAATCATCTCTCATGTCTCCATCTATTTTTTGTCTCCCTCGGACGTCCGATACCCGTCGGACGACCGGTACTTCCTATACAGAGCCAAAATGTAGGATTTCTGGTGTCCACCGGACGTCCGGCATGTCCTTTACAGAGCCAAAACATCGGATCTCCGGTGTCCACCGCACGTCCGACACTTCCTTTACAGAACCAAAACGTCGGATGTCCACCGGACATCCGGTACTTTCTATATAGAGCCAAAACATCGGACGTCTGGTCCCTGTCGGACGTCCGGTGTCTGCCGAGGCCTCGGTCGTCCGGTAAGTCTCGGACGTCCGATAGCTGCTGCTCTCAAGTGGCTCCAACGGCCACTTATTGAGGGATACTATAAATACCTCTCACCTATCCTGTGGGAGGTTTGACCATTCACTTTGAACATCCTCAAGAACACTTTTCACACACTCTCTCTCTCTCTCACACACACACACACTCCTACACCAAAACTTAGATCCCTAAGGGATTTGAGAGCATTTGAGAGAATTTATCCACTCAAGTGATAGGTCCACTCCTTCCCTGTTGGGGATATAACTAGAGGGCCTGGTAGCAATGGGAGAAATCAAATCCTGGGCACTGGAGCCTGAGGTTGGGAAGATTGAGGAAGAGGTAGGCGTGGGGGAGATAGAAAAGTCTGTACCCCTTTATAAAGGCGATGAATCGAACGCCTCCTCATAGGCCTTAAAGCTCGCCTATTCCCAAGGGATCGCCAATGACGCAGTTGGATTACCCATGCCCATATTAATGAGGATCCCGTGATAAGGGGACACGATCTCTGCTTCGACAAGACGTGCCAAAGGAAACCGCATCTCGAAACGTGGAGCGGGAGGCTAAAAACGGTTCGAAATAATAACCGTGCAGAGACGTGGCGTCTCACTACAAAAGATGTCATTAGATGGGACTTGTTAATATTATACCCTTTGCGGCTGTATGTGGAGCTTGTTTTGCAGAGCCGGACACGTTTTCCGTGTTCGAGGACTACTTTGAAGTATTCGGAGGAGGAACCCGCCTTGCAATGCCGAAGACAATCTACGCGCCGGACACATCGTCATTGAAGCCTGGTTCAGGGGCTACTGAGGGAGTCCTGGATTAAGGGGTCCTCGGGCGTCCGGGCTGTGTGACGTGGGCTGGACTGATGGGCCATGAAGATACAAGACAGAAGACTTTCTCCCGTGTCCGGATGGGACTCTCCTTTGCGTGGCAAGCTTGACGTTCGGATATGAAGATTCCTTCCTCTGTAAACCGACTCTGTACAACCCTATGCCCCTCCGGTGTCTATATAAACCGGAGGGTTTAGTCCGTAGAGGCAACCATAATCATACAGGCTAGACATCTAGGGATTAGCCATTACGATCTCGTGGTAGATCAACTCTTGTAATCCTCATATCATCAAGATCAATCAAGCAGGAAGTAGGGTATTACCTCCATCAAGAGGGCCCGAACCTGGGTAAATATCGTGTCCTCCGTCTCCTGTTACCATCAACCTTAGATGCACAGTTCGGGACCCCCTACCCGAGATCCGCCGGTTTTGACACCGACAGTGACCCCAGACAACCAAGAACAACATAAGGTTGATGTGGCGAAGCTGCGAGATGAGATCGCTGTCGGTGTCAAAACCGGCGGATCTCGGGTAGGGGCTCCCAAACTGTGCGTCTAAGGATCAAAGGTAACAAGAGGAAGGGACACGATGTTTACCCAGGTTAGGGCCCTCTCGTTGAAGGTAATACCCTACTTCCTGCTTGATTGACTTTGATGAGTATAGGGGTTACAAGAGTTGATCTACCTCGAGATCGTGATCGCTAAACCCTAGATGTCTAGCCTGTGTGATTATGATCGCCCCTACGGACTAAACCCTCCAGTTTATATAGACACCGGGGGGCTAGGGTTGTAAAGAGTCGGTTTACAGAGAAAGGAACCTTCATACCCGAATGCCAAACTTGCCTTCCACGCCAAGGGGAGTCCCATCCGAACACGGGGGAACGCCTTCCATCTTGTATCTTCACGGCCCATGAGTCTGACCCATGTCACATACCCCGGACGCCCGAGGACCCCCTAATCCAGGACTCCCTCAGTAGCCCCTGAACCAGTCTTCAACGACGATGTGTCCGACGCACACATTGTCGGTTCCTCCTCCGAGTACTTCAAAGCATCTGAACCAAAGGACTGTATTCGGCTTTTACATCTTCGGTCTTGGTAAGGTGAATTCTTTGAACAGCTCGGCTTTACATTAAATGTTATACCCTTTGGCTTCTGTGCCATCGTCGCCCCGGCTTCCACGTGTCAGACGAATACGAGGGGTCCAAGCATTTTTACACATAACACCCGGGCCATGTAGGGAAGGCGTCTATTTAAGGAGATTGAATCTCAGATGCCATTCCATACCAGCCGGAAAATCCTTAGAGCTTGCCACAAGAAACCGCGCAAACATGGCTAGCGTTCCCAGTTCTTCCTCCCGCCCCCACGGCCCTGAAAAAGGCGATTGGGAGAGCTGCTCAGTATCCCACGCCCAGCTGACCAAGCTCCAGATGCAGGGATATCCCCCTGCCGCGGATCTAGTTCCCGTTCGGGCGGGATTAACTTCCATCAACGGTGAAGCCCTGGCGGAAAAGTTCCCCAATCCTACCGAGGGGGAGCGAGTGTGCTTCGTTTCCTTCCTATTAAGAGGCATTGGATTTCCAATCCATCCTTTCCCTGAGGTCTCCTGGAGTACTATGGCCTCCAACTGCACAATCTCATGCCGGGCTCCATTCTGCACATCGCGGGCTTCGTCGCTCTTTGCGAGCTGTTCCTAGGCTGCGAGGGCCATTTTGAGTTATGGAGGAAACTTTTCTGCCTCGTCCCTCGCTCCCAAAAGGGATCCATATTCAAGGTGGGTGGCGCCGAAGTGTGGTGCATAGCTGGGACAGGATACCTGTCCGGCACTCCGCAGAAGGCATCCAAAGAGTGGCCCTCGAAGTGGTTTTATATTGAAGACGTCGTTCTCTCAGACCCAATCTGATGAGGCCTACCCGAATTTTCCAACGTTCCGTTAAAGAAACGGCACAGCTGGCGCCCCGGGAGCCTCGAGGAGGAAGATAGTGCAGAGGTTAAGAAGTTAATGGACAAGATAAAGATACTCGCCAAATCCGGACTATCCATAATTGAGGTCATGGCGATTTCCATAACGCGAGGTGTTCATCCACTCCAATCCAGAGGACTCCCCATGTGGAACTACAACGGGGAGGATGACACATCTCGCTACGGGCGCAAGGGTCCGGACAACTTCGCCGCCCTGGCCGCCATGTTGGCTGATCTTTATAAAGGGGAGAAAGAAGAGTTCACTCGCCTTAAATGCCGAGAAGGCTTTTCCATGTACAATCCTCCCAGCTGGGTGAGCCTTTGCTTCGTAACTTTACTCAATCTCCTTCCCGAGTCATCCTTATTCGAACTTTAATCCGACTATCTTTAACAGGAATGGAGTAAAGCTGTCGTGGGGATTTATAGCCCTACTCCGCAGCCAGAAGATTATATTCGGGACCAGGATCCCGGATTTGAGGTGGATCCGGATATATTTGTAGAGCTCAAGGAGGGGGTCTTCTATCAGGCGAGCTACGATGGCATGGAAGTGGCCATTACCGCCGATTTACCCCGGCCTTCTCCCTTCCTCTCACGTAAGTACCCCGAAGATGTCTCCTCCAAAAGAGTTTTCTCATTGCGCTTCACCCACCACACTATCTCGTGCTTTAAAGGGGCGGCGTTCGTCTCGCCACTCCGCACCAGAGGCATCCCTTAAACTGGCGGAGCCTGTGCGAGGTGGGTCTTCGAAGAGAAAGGCGGATGGCGACACTGCCAAGCCTTATTCAAAGATGTATGGTTTTTAATATGTCCCATGGCAATCATACCGTTCCTTACTGTGCCATGCTTCAGGAAGAGCGTTCGCCGGACTATATCCGGAGACCTCGTCGGACACGCGTCCACCAATCCGACCCTGGACCCTGCCTCCAGGGCTAGAGTTGATACGGGTGCAATGCCGGATTGTCCTCTCTTCGAAGATTCGGATAATGTATCCGTCACCAACTCCGAAGTGGAGAGTGCAATGAACCATCGGCGCCGGAGGGCCGCTATGTGCGACCCCAACTTTACTGAAGAGTCATTCAATGCCTTCAGATCGGCGGATGCATACCTCCGAGCTGCTCGAGATGGGCTTGTTGGAGCCACTTACCAGCTTTCAAAGGATATGCGGGTACGATCGTACTGTGTAGATTTAATAATCATATACCAGTAGCCCCCGAGACTTTAAACAGTTGAAGCAACTGATTTGAAGGATTGTTGTATAATCAGGTACTCACGAAGAAGAACAACATGCTGTCTCAGGAGCTGGAAAAGTGTCGGACCCAGCTAATTATTGTTACCGCCGAACTGGAAAAGTCCAAGGAGGCACCGACTGGTAATGTCCCCTTTCTGTCCGGAAAATATAATCATGTGCTAGTAGTGTTTATTCAAATAAACACTGTTGTATTTACGATGGAAGGATCATCGGATCAGCTGGAAGAGAAACTGAAGGCTGGACAGGCGGATAAACAACATGCCAAAAGGCAAGAGGCCGTTGGTCAACGTGTACTGACACGGACCAGGGATGAGAAGAACAAGTTGCAGGACGCCAAAACTCAGCTAGGAGAAGAGCTAAAAGACATGTGAGCCCAACTGGCGGACGCTTTGAAGGAGAACCCAAAGCTGAGACGCGGCATATTTAGTATGCCTTTTAACTTACTTTCGTACGGTTCGCTGATGCGAATCTTAACAAGTTTATTTCTGTAGGTGTGCTGACTGGGCGGCCCGAAGAAGAGGTGTCCGGATTTCAAGGTGACCTGCTACAAGAGCTGTCCAAGATGCACGAGAGAGCTCGGAAGGCAACGAGAAACATCACTAAGGCTTTATAGCCAGCCGATTCTCCTCTAGGAAGTATGGAGGAACTCGTGAATTTATTCAAGGGAGCTCAGCGTCGTTTTGTGCTATGGAAGATATCAGCAAGCCTAGAAGGTGCTCGGGAAGCCTAGGCCATGGTGAAAACATGGTACACCGGACTTGATCCGAATCATATGGTGCGGGTCGGACCTCGAGGATCCAATGGACAGGAAATTCCTGTCAACCTGGTGTACGACCAAGTGAAGATGGCCGCCAAGTATTCACAATAGGATTGTGAACTCGACAACCTGTTAGAGGGTCTAGAGGAAGACGAAGTTTTTTAGTCCAAGTAGCAATGTAGTTTTATCGACAAACTTGTCTCCAGCCGCATTTGTAAAACCAGTCATGGCAGACTTTCTGCTTTGACCTCCAAAAACCCGAGGTTTGGAGTGTTTCCGAATACTATACCGTAGGTAAACACCAAAGTATGTTCGGAAACCAGGCAGTCCGGTCATAGTTGCTTGAACAGACAAGTTGTATTTGGGGATTTATATTATATTACATTTAATGGTAAGAAACATCTTCCAGAGAGAATAGTTCCATTAAGGGTTCCTGTCCCTGGGCCGGCATGCGTTTCTTTTTTTGCATGCCGAAGTTGTGATGCTAAAAATCACAGTACAGGTTATAGTCTGGGGGTTGTGTACTGCAACGAGGGCAATTCGTCTTTTGTCCGCCGACCATTTATTCCCTTAAGAACACTAGCTTTCGGCTTCACCCAGTCTAAGGTACATGTCCGGATAACCCGGTTGTAACAATTGCAGAGGTGCTCCATTTATGCCCTAGCCGAACAAGCGGGAACGTAGGGCATAAGCACACGAGCCAGGCAACCCAGCTTGGCAAAAACTTAAGTCATAAAAGGTGCATATAATGGCGAAAGAAAGACATATATGAGTGGACAACACATATATACGGTGAGCTTGATGCTCGAAAAATAATAATGAAAAGAAGATTCTGTGAAAAAAGGCCCCCAGGTATTGTGGGGTATGTACAGTTAAAGATGTATACCCGTCAAGTGTGCGGTTTATCCGATCACAAGCTAGAAGTCGTATAAAAATGAAAAAAGAGGGAAAAAGTGAAAGGGAGGGAAAAAAGGTACCTGTGCTATCGGGTGGTAGGTGCGACATATCCAACGGATGTCTTATCATTGTGGGAGCCAGTAAGACATCGCCGGTGCCTGGAACCGGGATAAGGCGAAGACATGCACGCCGGCGAATCTTACCCAGGTTCGGGGCTCTCCGTGGAGATAACACCCCTAGTCCTGCTCTGCGGGGTCTCCGCATGATCACTAGATCAACACAAGTGGCTACAAGTGGCTCCTCGAGCTGTTTGGCTAGAGGAAGAAGAAGGCCAAGGCTAGCTCTCCTCTTCTCTCTATGTGTTGTCTAAAACTCTAAGAGATCAACCCTTTGCATGGGTGCCCCGGGGGGTTTATATAGGCCTACCCCCAGGGGTACAATGGTAATCCAGCTGGACGCGGGTCCTAGCCGTCAGTGTGTATTCGCCGGCTTCTCCGCCGGCCGCTGGGGCCCGCCGACTGGTGGGTCCCGCCGGTTGCCGGCCTCTTGGCCGACAAGCCGGCCCCACCGCCTGGGGGTCTTGCCGGCGGCTGGTTACTGTAACCTCGCCCCTGATGACGAGGGATTTGCCGAGGTAAGCATGGCTACAGTGCCGCCGCCTGGCGGGCTCTCACTGTAGCCTTACCTCGTCTTGTCTCCTTAATGATGCACATACTTCGAGGGAGGGAGGTAGCCGGCTATTGGGAGCCGGCTACGCCCCAGGCCGTCTGGGGGAGGCTTGGCCGTCTTCGAGCTTCTCTCTGGCTGAAGGCGCCCGCCGCCTGCGGGCCGTACTAACAGCCTGTCGTGGGTGGCGTCATGGTCAACATGGCAACAGTGCTGCGCCGGACGGGGGATGGCCGACCCGTACGGCGCACTGTGGCCACGCGTGCTCCGGGATTCGGGGGTGGCAGGCTGTACTGTAGCCACGCCCGTCTTGTCACCATTATGTGGGTGCAGCCCTTGGGGGTGCAATCTTGGCCGCTTGCTGGGAGCCGGTCTTCTTGTGGCCGGTTTCTGGGAGTCGGTCATCTTGTGGCCGGCTTCTTGGAGTCGGTCCTCTTGTGGCCGGCTTCTTGGAGTCGGTCATCTTGTGGCCGGCTTCTTGGAGTCGGTCCTCTTGTGGCCGGCTTCTTGGAGTTGGCCATCTTGTGGCTCTCTTCGGGAGGGCTTTTAGGGCCGGGCCATCTTCCCGTAGTCGGTCCGTGAGATAGCCGGCCAGGGGAAGGCGGCCCTGTGCTTTTGGTGCTTGAAGGCTTGATCGGCCCGATAATTTTTTGAAGAGCCAGGGGGAGTCGGTTAGGCTACCCGTGGCCATTTACTCCGACAGTAGTCCCCGAAGCTGGTTGGGCTTCGAGGCTGAAAGGAGGACGAGAAGCTCAATCAGCTTCCTATCTTGAAGAGCCAGCAGCTAGGAGCCGGCTTTGATCAGGTGCGCCGTCTTGGTGAGTTTTTGAAGTCTGAAGGCGGGAGCCAGCTGGCGCGCACGCCGGCTTGCGGGCCGGCCGCTTGCCGCCCACGCGCCATGTGGCACCCTCCGGCTGGAAGAGCCTGCCAGCCCACGTGCGTGACGGGACGCTGCCGCAGGCCGGGGCCCACCACTTCCACGCCTAGGCCTAGGTGTGGATCTTCTGTGGCCCAAAACGGGCCATTCGCCTTCCAACGGCAGTTTCCGCACGCCGTTAGGGCGCAATAATCGCGGGACGTGGGGCAGTGGGCGCAGTTAATCCCACGTCCCCCCCACGCCTCGCCTCCTCGGCTTCGCCGCACGAGGCTATAAATAGGGGGAGGAGGAGGGGCGGCAGCCGCTCGTACGCTCGCCCTCGCTCCGCCAACTTCTTCTTCTTCCTCTGTCGTAGCCCCTTGCCGATGCGCCGTCCCTCCAGTCAGCGCACTACCCTGCAGCTTTGCCGCCACGGGGCCGTGCTTTCTCCGTCGCCGCGCCTTTCTCATCGGCTTCTTGCCCTCATGTTGCGCGGCGGAGACTGGGACGGCTCCAACGTCCACGCAGACCACATCGACTTCCTCCGCAAGACGCGGCGGTTGCCCGGCAGGGACCATATGCGGGTCCGTCTTGCCACAGAGAGGGAGATCTCGCCGGCGCCAGAGGAGGGCGAGCGGGTAATCTTCCGCTCGCACTGCCTGCACGGCCTCGGCCTACCTAAGAGCGGCTTCTTCCGTTCCTTCCTCGAATTCTACCAGCTCCAGTCGCACCACCTTACTCCAAACAGGGTGGTGCTGCTGTCTGCCTTCATCACTTTGTGCGAACCTTCCCACCCTCGAGCTCTGGGGGAATTCTTCCAGTCCAAGCTCGGTACCGCCATGAGGGGCGTACCGGCTCAGAGCGGCGCCTTCATCGCGGTGCGGAGGTCGGTAGCCGACAACCCTTTTCCTCCCATCACGCTGATCCAGTCCGTGAAGCTCTGGGAGAAATCCTACTTCTATGTAAAGAACGTCGCTCCGCAAGGCGACTTCGTCAACTTGCCGGCTTATGTAGCCGGCCCGCCGGCTGGGAGGCGGTCCCAGTGGTCCTATCGGGCTAGAACGCTGTCGCCTACTGGAGCCGCCGCCGTCGCGCAACTCCGGGTAATGGTCCAGTCGGAGGGCCTGACCGGGCCCGACCTGCTGGCCGCCTTCGTGGCGCGTCGGGTGCTCCCGCTCCAAGGCCGCCCTCATATGATTTGTCAAATGAGCGGCCAACTCGATCCGAGTCGGCTGTGTACCAAGGAGATGCCTCATGCCGAGGTAGCTCTCGTGGTGAACTACCTCGCGGACTGCAAGTTCACCGACGAGTGGCAGTTTGGCAAGGAGCCGTACTCCCGTGCCAATCCCCCGCCTATGGTAAGTTTTTTTATTCTCTTCTTTACTTTTGTCACCAAGTTTCTCATGGCCGACTCTGACCAGTCGGTTTGTCTTGACAGAGCCCCCTCCTTCGACCGGCGGCCGGGGCAGCGGGTGTGGAGCGCCAATATCTTCCCGACCGGGCGACGCACGACTTGGACGACCCCGACTTGGGGGCGGCCACTCTGGCCGACGACACCGTGGGGGGAGGCGGCGAGGCAGGCGGCTCCGGGCTTGGAGCCAGCTTCGACGACTGGCCGGATGATGTTGAGGCGGAAGTCGTTCCGCGCCGCCAGCCGGCGTCCGACCATGGCGCGGGTTCATCTGCCGCGCCGGCTGTCTGAGGCGGCCCGCAGAAGCGCCGGGCCGCGCCGAGCCTATTCGGCAGTCGGCCGAAGAAGCCCAAGAGCGCGGCGGCAGCGACCAAGTGTGACGAGGCAGCCGCGAAGGCTGCCCGCTTCCGCAAGGTGGTGAAGCAGCCACAAATGGTTTCGGCGTAAGTGCCAATTCTCTCACGTATTCCTTCTTCTTTTTTGTTGATATTCTTCTGAGTCCTTGTTTTGACTTAAAAAACAGGGCACCGCTTTCTCTTGAGCGGACCGCTGCCGCCTCCGTGGTTGGAGCTGCGGGAGGGTCTGCAAGCGCGCGCCGCGTGGACCCCCCACGCCGAGCTTCAAGCGGCAACGAAGCGGAATACGCGGGAGGCACGGGATAAGCGGGAAGTGGAGGAGCTGAGGGCGGCCGCTGCCAAGGCGGCGCAGGAGACGGCGGAGGAGTCGGCGGAGGCACAAGCCGACGCAGCGGCCAAGGCTCAGGCGGAGGCTGCAGCCGTAGAGAGGGCGGCGGAGGCCTTAGGTAACCGGCCTCCGCAGCTTGTCGTCCCCCTGCGCGCTGTGGCGCCCGAGGTCCCGGAGCCCCCGCCGGGGGAAGCCGGTGGCGACCAGTCGGGGTGTAACACCCCGGACGTAACTTTCCATATTTGTAACTCCAACTCTTGCCATTTTCGGCTATGTGTTATGATATTCCCTTCATGGTCGGGATTTGTTTTCCGTTTTGCATTTTTGTCCATGTCATGCATTTCATATCATGTCATCATGTGCATTGCATTTGCATACGTGTTCGTCTCAGGCATCCGAGCATTTTCCCCGTTGTCCGTTTTGCAATCCGGCGCTCCCACCTCCTCCGGCGCACCCCTCTGGTTTTCTTTCGTGAGCGGGTGTCAAACATTCTCGGAATGGACCGAGACTTGTCAAGTGGCCTTGGTATACCACCGGTCAAGTTTCGTTCCATTTGGAGGTCGTTTGGTACTCCAACGGTTAACCGGGTAACCGTAGATGCCTTCTGTGTGTTGCAGCAAAACCCCCTCTCTAAACAGCCCAAAACCCACGAAACTCTCTTCCATGCTCTAGGTCATTCGATCACGATCGTGTGGGCGAAAACCGCACCTCATTTGGAGCCTCCTACCTCCCTCTACCTATATATATGCCTCCCCTCTCGAAATACATTCGCAGATCAACCCTAGCATTTTTCCCCGCCGCCGCCGGACACGTCCGTACCCCGTCGGACGAAGCCGCCGCCGCCCTCGCCCACTCGCGCGCTGCCATGTGGCGGGCCGACCCCGCGCCGCCGCCGAGGCCCGCGAGCCCGTGGCCGGCCCTCCCCGAGCCCGCGCGCCCCGCCGCCGTCCTCCTCCAACGCCCTCGCGCCTTCGCCGC
This sequence comes from Triticum aestivum, assembly GCF_018294505.1. Lineage (NCBI taxonomy): Eukaryota > Viridiplantae > Streptophyta > Magnoliopsida > Poales > Poaceae > Triticum > Triticum aestivum. The sequence continues at coordinate 369,783,631 of NC_057796.1, read as the reverse complement.
CGCCTCGCCGTCGCCGCGCCGCCGCCGCCCTCCGTGCCCGCCGCAGCCCGCCGCCGTCGCCCCGTCGCCGGACGCGGCCGCCTCGCCGCCCCCGCGCGCCCCGGCGAGCTCCTCCTCCTCCTCGCCGGCTCTTCCTCGTCCCCGCTGCCTCCTCCGGCCTCCTCTCCGGCGAGTCGCGCCGCCGCCTCGGGAAGCCCTAGCCCGATCCGATCTGGTCAAATGCGGAGGTTGACTTTTCCCGTATCCCAAAATTCTCCAAGTCTTTTATTTTGACATTACCTGCCCATGTTCATAGCATCATAACTCTCTGCATATAGCTCCGGTTCACGCGTGTAATATACCGAAATGTTCGCCTCGTGATGCTCTACATTTTGTTCCATTGCACCATGTTCATTTGAGTCCATCTTGATGCCCAAATCTCTGGTGCAAGAGTGCTAGTTGTTGTTATCTGCTGTTACTTAGCAGAACTTGGAGATTTGTTATTTTTGTTGCATTTAATCTGTGCATCTTATGGGCATGAGCTCTACATGTGTTTTGTTGTATGCCACGCCATCTTTCAGTGGTGTATGCCATGTATTTTTGTGATCTCTGTGGTGACTAGCACAAGCATGCAAACTAGGCCCCGTAATGTTTCTGATTTCAGGGACGGTATTTTTCTGTCTGTTACTGCTGTTATTTTGTTGCCATGTAAACTTGATGCTACAGAGAGATCCATGCATATTTTGGAGATGTTCAGTAAGGATGTTTTGTAGATATTGCTGTAATTGATCAATTTCTGCCCTGGTTTGCAATTATGGAGTGCCATAGCATGACTCAATCTTGCTCTACTTTTGCTATAAAATATTTCTGGCAGATTGTTTACGTGTTATTCAATCTTGCCAAGCTTGTTGTAGTTGATACATTCATGCTATGTACTTGCTCTTGCCATGGATAGCGTCATAATCATGCCATCTTGCCGTAGGTATGCTTGTTTTGTCATGCATTGCTTTGTGGTGAGTGCATCAAGCTCACCAAGATGCCTTCATATTATTGTTTCTGCCATGCTCTGTTTTCTGCTAAGTCTGAAACCTGTTAACGAAACTTGCGATGTTTACATGGTTGCTATCATATCTTTTGGTCCTTTTTGGCTTATGGTCAGTAAGGTACTTTTGTCATATGCATTTAGTAGAATATTTCATGCCTTGTTTTGCCATGTTAAGTTCCTGTAGCATATTGATTTCGTGCTCTGAACATTGCTACCTGATGCTGTTTTCAGGCATGTCCAGTAATTTCACCAAGTCTGTGAACCTGTTATCTTTTGCACTTTTGCCATGCTTGTTTGAACCTGCTGTGGTGTGATCTAGCTGTAGCTCAGTGTTCTTCTTTTGTCAAGCATCTCCTGTAGATTACTTCCATATGCTTTGTTGCTATGTTGGAGTGCTGTAGCATTGTTACTTGTTGCATTCCAAGTGCTATCATGCTGTTAATCGCAGATTCGTGTCATTCTTGTTTTGCTTGCCGTTTGCAAACCGTGCATCCGTTTCCGGTGATCTTTATACCGATTTCGACCGAAATCATCTCATCTTTCCAGTGGCATGCTTGGTTTGCCAAGTTACTGCCTTGTTCATCATTTTTCCTTCCGGAGCACGCATACGCATCGCATATCATATCTTGCATATCATTCATGTTTTGCATCATGTTGCTTGTGCATTTCTCGTGGTTGATTGTGGTTCCGTTTGCTTGTGTTCTTGTTTGGGTAGAGCCGTGAGACGAGTTCGTGAACGAGGAACCTGTTGAGTACGCTTACGAGGATCAAGCTTTCGACAACTCTGAGAACCTTGCAGGCAAGATGACCACCCCTCGAAATCACTTCTATCTTTGCTTTGCTAGTTGTTCGTTCTTTTGCCATGCTGCGTTACCTACCACTTGCTATATCATGCCTCCCATATTGCCATGTCAGCCCCTAACCATCCTTTCCTAGCAAACCGTTGTTTGGCTAAGTTACCGCTTTTGCTCAGCCCGTCTTATAGCGTTGCTAGTTGCAGGTGAAGTTGAAGTTGGTTCCATGTTGGAACATGGATATGTTGCGATATCACAATATCTCTTATTTAATTAATGCATCTATATATTGGGTAAAGGGTGGAAGGCTCGGCCTTATGCCTGGTGTTTTGTTCCACTCTTGCCGCCCTAGTTTCTGTCATACCGGTATTATGTTCCTTGAGTTTGCGTTCCTTACGCGGTTGGGTGATTTATGGGACCCCCTTGACAGTTCGCCTTGAATAAAACTCCTCCAGCAAGGCCCAACTTTGGTTTTACCATTTGCCACCTAAGCCTTTTCCCCCGGGTTTTCGCGAGCCCGAGGGTCATCTTTACTTTAACCCCCCCCCCCCCGGGCCAGTGCTCCTTCGAGTGTTGGTCCGAACTGAGTAGACTGCGGGGCCCCCTCGTGGAAACTCGAGGTCTGGTTTTACTCGTAGGATGTCTCATCCGGTGTTGCCCTGAGAACGAGATATGTGCAGCTCCTATCGGGATTTGTCGGCACATCGGGCGGTTTTGCTAGTCTTGTTTTACCATTGTCGAAATGTCTTGTAAACCGGGATTCCGAGACTGATCAGGTCTTTCCGGGAGAAGGTTTATCCTTCGTTGACCGTGAGAGCTTATGATGGGCTAAGTTGGGACACCCCTGCAGGGTATTATCTTTCGAAAGCCGTGCCCGCGGTTATGAGGCAGATGGGAATTTGTTAATGTCCGGTTGTAGAGAACTTGTCACTTGACGTAATTAAAATACATCAACCGTGTGTGTAGCCGTGATGGTCTCTTCTCGGCGAAGTCCGAGAAGTGAACACGGTTTGAGTTATGCATGAACGTAAGTAGGAGTTCAGGATCACTTCTTGGTCATTGCTAGTTGACGACCGTTCCGTTGCTTCTCTCCTCGCTCTCATTTGCGTATGTTAGCCACCATAAATGCTTAGTGCCTGCTGCAGCTCCACCTCATTACACCATCCTTTCGTACAAGCTTAAATAGTCTTGATCTCGCGGGTGTGAGATTGCTGAGTCCTCGTGACTCACAGATTCTACCAAAACAGTTGCAGGTGCTGACGATGCCAGTGCAGTTGATGAGATCGACCTCAAGTGGGAGTTCGATGAGGAACGTGGTCGTTACTATGTGTCTTTTCCTGATGATCAGTAGTGGAGCCCAGTTGGGACGATCGGGATCTAGCATTTGGGGTTATCTTATTTTCATTTGGATCTTGACCGTAGTCGGTCTATGTGTGTATTTTGGATGATGTATGATTTTATATTTATGTATTGTGTGAAGTGGCGATTGTAAGCCAACTCTCGTTATCCCATTCTTGTTCATTACATGGGATTGTGTGAAGATGACCCTTCTTGCGACAAAACCACAATGCGGTTATGCCTCTAAGTCGTGCCTCGACACGTGGGAGATATAGCCGCATCGTGGGCGTTACACGGGGCTGGAGAGGGAGGAGGACGACGTCGTCGTCCGGGAGAGGGAGGCGGCACCGCTACCGCCGACTGGGACGGACCAAGGCAGCCGGCCTAGCACGCCGCCCGTGCAACCGGCTGGAGGCGACCCGGCTGCGAGGGCAGACCTTGTGGTCCGGTCGCCATCGCGCCAGCGCGCAGGGAAGGCGACTTCGGCGCCGGATCCGCAGAAGGCCGTGGGCTCTACCTCGTCAGCCCAGGATCTGGAGACGGCCAGCGCCAGCTCGGGGTGGACGCCGGGTGGTGGAACGGCCGTGCTGAACGTGGCGGCTCAAGAAGTCCGGAACCGGCTTCAATCCCAGGCCACCGTGCTGAAGCAGTATACCTAAGAGTTCCTCGCGACGCGGACGGCCATTCAGGTGAGTCTTCCCGCTTTTTTGTTTCTTGCTCTTGATTTCTTCCGTGGGGGCGCGTCAGCGCACCCACTGGGTGTAGTCCCCGAGTTCCGAGTCGGCTGCTGAGCAGGCGGCTTGGAACTTCTTAGTAGACTTCGATTGCTATCTTGTTCTTATTCGCTCCTCTGTCATATTTGCAGGATTATCACAACCTCCACGCAGCTACCTTCAACTCCCAGGCTCGGGAGCTGACCCAGAAGACCGTTGATCTAACTGAGAGCCGAAGTAAGTGCTTCATCTTTTATCTCACGTGGGGGCGCGTCAGCGCACCCACTGGGTGTAGTCCCCGAGATTCGGGCCCACTGCTGAGCAGTCGGGCCGGATCTTTCTTGGCGACTTCTTTCTTATTGCTTTTTTCTTCTTTACCATATCTGCAGAGGCCAATGCCGACCTGAGGGAGCAGTTGGGTGGGGCCCAGACCGCCCTTCGCGCCAAGGAAGCCGAGTACAATGCCTTGGCTCAGGAGCGTGACTGCTTGGTCAAGAAGCTGGCCGACCAGGAGGAGAGCCATAAGGCGGCCCTGAAGGCGGCGCAGGACAGCGAGGCCGTCCTCCAAGCTAAATACGAGACCGAGGCGGCGAGCTGGGCTGAAGCAAGGCAATCGCTGATCAACGGCTACGGCCAGATCGAAGATTTGGTTGACGGTAGGCCGCCTTCTTCTTCGTCCCTTTGCTTGTCGCCTGCCGTTTGGTCCATTTTCTGACTTTGTGTTTTTTCTCTTCCTTTTGTACTTGTGCAGAATACTTCCCTGGCTACTCCGTTGCCGCCAGCCAAGTCATCGAGGCCCACCGCGAGGCGCAAAGGCAGGCTGGTGCTGAGATCGCGCCGGATGCTCGCCGGTCGCTTGAAGAGCAGCTTCTAGCGATCCAAGCCCGCCTCCAGCCGGCTCACCGCATGCTCCGCCGTCTTCAGCGCGTTGGGGCGCAAGTGCTAGCCTCCCTCTGGCCCGGCGAGGTGGTTCCCCGTACCCCCAGTCGGACTGCCGACTGGCTGGAGGTAGCGGTTGGCCGCTTCGAGGCCTGGAAGGCTTCTGCAGCTCGGTCAGGCACCAGGCGGGTGCTGGAGTTCGTCCGGGCTTGGTATCCTGGGCTGGATTTGGACCAGCTGACCACCTGGCGGCAGGAGGCCAACGAGGAGCTGGAGGCGGTGCGGCCGGCTATCATCCAGCGCGCCTCGGCGATCGCGGACTACACCGACACCAGTGCCTTTGCCCCTGAGGTGGATGATGACGGCGTTGCTCAGCCGGAGGAGTGATTTGGGCTGAACCCAGCGGATGGTGAGGACTCGGCAGAGGAGATCGACTCAAGTGACGAGGGCGAAGAGGAGGAGGGAGAGAATGGTGAAGGCGCCGTGCCAGACGGTGGAGCAACCGGCCAACCTCAGCTTGATCGTGCCTCCAGCAACGAGGCGCGTGCGAGCGCGCCGCCTGCAGCCGGCGATGATCAAGCCGAGACTCGCCAGCCGGCCACTCCTCCAGCCAGCACTGCCGTCTCCACTGACCTGCCTGGCTCGCCTGTTGCACCTTTAGCCTGATCCACCACCTTTGCTTTCCTGTTTATTACTCTTTGAACAATATTTTGTTAAGTTTGCGTGGCTCCACCCACTGGGGGTGTATTCAAACTATGTTGAATGCCTGCCTGTCGAAGGCCTTTTGTGTAAATATAATCATGCATGTGCTTGGCTTCCGATTGTATTTGCTTTTCATCCTTTTGGCTGTTTCCTTTGCCGCCCTCCCTTGGTCGCCGCCTTCCCAGCCGGACAGCTGCTCTGCAGTCTGTGGCTAGGGAAGGGCTTGGCCGTTTTGGGAGGGCAAGTACTCTAGCTTTCTTGGATTGTAGCAAGGTGAATGGGAAGCCCGCCAGCCGGCTGTTCTGACAGCCGGTAGGCGGGGTGGGAGGCCAGCTTGTGTTATATAAGTTCGTTAGTCCTTAGTCATTTTTCGTGTGGGCATCCTTTCCTGCCTTTGACTCTTGCCAGTCGGACAGTCGATTCTTCGAGCTGCGACTTTCAACAAGAGATGGCTTGGGTGCCGGCACACTACTTGTCTGACTGCAGGTAGAACTTTAATATAACTCAAGGCGGCAAGTCCCCGGGTTGACTGATCGAACCCGGTGCCGGACAGAAAAACAAATGTAGTAATACATTCATAGGTATGACACTCGTCATACATAGATAAAAGAGGGTAGTCCCTGAGTGCTCCTCGGGGGGGCCGTTGTCTTGTACTTAATACAAAAGGTAGCGTGGTACATACTGCTTTTAACTGTAAAATCTTCGGAGGAGATTGGCGTTCCATGGTCGTTCCGACTCCTTGCCGGAATCATCTCTCTTGCGTGCCTTCGGCTTCTGTGCGTCGATCGGGTAGTAGGAGTCATTGCCTAGGGCCTTGCTGATGACGAAGGGGCCTTCCCAAGGGGCCGAGAGCTTGTGCTGGCCGGCTGTTCGCTGGATCAGCGGGAGCACAAGATCGCCTTCTTGGAAGGATCTTGGCTTGACCTTCCGGCTGTGGTAACGGCGCAAACCCTGCTGGTCGATGGCGGACCGGCGGAGTGCTAACAGCCGGCCCTCTTCCAGCAGGTCAACGCCGTCTTCTCGCGCTTCCTTGGCCTCCGCCTCCGTGTACATGGTGACCCGAGGTGAGTCGAACTCAATGTCAGTTGGGATGACAGCCTCGGCACCATATACAAGGAAGAAAGGGGTGAAGCCGGTTGACTTGTTCGGGGTAGTACGCAGACTCCAGAGGACGACCGGTAGCTCGTCGAGCTAGCAGCCGGCCGAACGCTCCAGTGGTACGATCAGTCGGGGCTTGATGCCGGAGAGGATGAGGCCGTTTGCTCGCTCGACTTGGCCGTTTGACTGCGGGTGGGCAACGGACGCTAAGTCCAGTCGGATGCCCTGTGTCGCACAGAAACGTGCCAGTGCTCCTTTGGCAAAATTCGTGCCATTATCGGTGATGATACTGTGTGGTACACCATGCCGGGTGGTGATATCTGCGATGAATGTCACGGCAGTCGGCCCGTTCAGCTTTTTGATTGGCTTCGCTTCAATCCACTTGGTGAATTTGTCCATGGCGACAAGCAGATGTGTCATGCCGCCGTGCGCCGTCTTGAATGGGCCCACCATGTCCAATCCCTAGATGGCAAAGGGCCAAGTGAGGGGGGTGGTCTTGAGTGCAGAAGCCGGCAGGTGTTGCTTGGAGCTGAAGACTTGTCACCCTCTGCAGTATTTGACTAATTCCTTAGCGTCTTCCAAAGCAGTCGGCCAGAAGAACCCATGGCGGAAAGCTTTGGCAACGAGTGATCTTGAGGCCGCATGGTGGCCGCATTCGCCTTGGTGGATGTCCTTGAGGATTGCTATGCCCTTCTCTGGCTCGACGCAGCGCTAGAAGACTCCAGTGACGATGCGCCTAAGGAGCTCTCTATTTACTATTGTGTATGCTCTGGCTCGGCGTTGAACTTGTCTTGCCGAGATCTCGTCAGTCCATAGCTCTCTGTTTACCAGGAAGGTGAGGATGGGTTGGGCCCATGATGGAGCTGTGACTTCTTCTATTGCCAATACGGCTACTGCGACCAGGGTGGGTGGGTTGGGTGGTGAAGAGTTGGAGTCGGCCACCGCCTGTTGTGTCGTTGCAGTCCCCGAGCCGACTGCTGCAGTCCCCGGGCCGGGTTCTGAAGTCCCCGAGCCGGGTGCGACCACGGCAGTCCCCGGGCCGCCTGTCAAAGTCCCCGAGCCGCCTGCTGGGTTCCCCAAGTAGGATCCGACTGCATCAGGGTCAGGCGGTACGAAGATGGAGTCTGATTCTGGAGACGGTTTGAGGAGCCTTTGGAGAGAGATGCCGGTTGGTATAGCTTGTCGGGTGGAGCCGATTCGTGCCAAGGCATCTGCTTGCTCGTTGTCGGCCCGTGGCACGTGGAGGAACTCGCATCCTTCAAAGTATCCGCTGATTTGCTGAACGAGGAATCGGTAGCTTGCCATGTTTGCGTCCTTGGCGTCCCAGTCGCCGGATGATTGTTGGACTACCAAATCCGAGTCGCCATAGCACAGGATCCAGTGGATGTCGAGCTCTTTGGCTAGCCTGAGCCCGTGTATGAGCGCCTCGTACTCGGCCACGTTGTTGGAGGCGGCAAAATGAATTTGCAATGTGTATCTGAGTTTGTCGCCTTTGGGAGAGGTGAGGACGATGCCGGCTCCCAAGCCGGTGCGCATCTTGGATCCATCGAGGTGCATCCGCCAATGAGTGGAATCGGGAGCCGGCGGTAGGTACTGGGTCTCAGCCAAGTCGACAAGGAAGTCGGCGAATGCTTGGGACTTGATGGCAGTGCGAGGCTGGTAGAAGATCGTGTAAGGAGCCAGCGCAATGGCCCACTTAGCCACCCGGCCGGATGCGTCCCGGCTGCCTATGATCTCGGCAAGCGGGGCAGTACATACGACCGTGATGGGATGCTCTTGAAAGTAGGGCTTCAGCTTCTTGGCGGCGAAGTATACTCCATAGCACATCTTCTGGTAGTGCGGGTAGTTTTTCTTCGAGGTGGACAGTACTTCGCTCAAATAGTACACCGGCCTCTGGACTAACTGAGCCCGGCCTTCTTCTGGGCATTGGACCACAATAAAGGGGCATGGGCTCTTTCTCAGTCGGCGCCGCCAAGACAGGTGGCGTGGTCAGCATCTTCTTCAACTCGTGAAAAGCTTGGTCTGCTTGGTCGTTCCACTCGAAGTGGGTGGACTTTTTCATGAGTCGGTACAGGGGGAGAGCCTTCTCTCCTAGCCGGCTGATGAAGCGATTCAGGGAGGCCAGGCACCCAGTAAACTTTTGGACGTCTTGCAGCTTGGTAGGAATCTCCATTCTCTCTATGGCCTTGATCTTCACTGGGTTGCACTCGATGCCGCGTTCGGAGACCAAGAAGCCTAGAAGCTGGCCGGCTGGTACTCCGAACACACATTTCTCAGGGTTGAGCTTGATCTGAAACCGGCGCAAGTTGTCAAATGTTTCTCTGAGGTCTTCCAGCAGGGTGCCGCGCTTCTCCATCTTCACCACAATATCGTCTACATAGACGTGGGCATTTCTGCCGAGTTGCTTGAGGAGGCATTTCTGCATGCAACGCTGAAAAGTGGCACCGGCATTTCTCAAGCCGAATGTCATAGTCAGGTAGCGGAAAGCTCCGAATGGTGTGATGAAGGCGGTCTTCAGGCGGTTGGCTGGATCCAACTTGATCTGATGGTAGCCTGAGTAAGCATCCAAGAAACTCAACAGCTCGCATCCGGCTGTGGAGTCTATCACTTGATCGATTCGAGGTAAGGCGAACGGATCTTTGGGGCAGGCTTTGTTGAGGCTGGTATAATCTATACACATGCGCCATTTATTGTTTTTCTTCAACACCAGGACCGGGTTGGCAAGCCATTCTGGAAAAAACACCTCCATAATGAAGCCGGCTGCCAAAAGCCGGGCTATCTCTTCTCCTACAATCCTTCTCTTTTCCTCCGACAGTCAGCGGAGAGGTTGTTTGACTGGTTTTGCGTCTGCTCGGACGTGTAGCTTGTGCTCGGCGAAATCCTTCGGAACACCCGGCATGTCCTTTGGGGACCATGCAAAGATGTCCCGATTCTCATGGAGGAAATCAATGAGCTCGCCTTCCTATTTGCTGTCCAGGTTTGCTCCAATGACGGCAAACCTCTCCGGGTTCTCCGGGTCCAGAGGTATCTTCTTTGTTTCCTTGGCCGGCTGGAAGGAGCCTTGGGCGTCATATTCCTTGGGGTCAGGGGACAGGGCCGGCTGCTTGCCGGCCATGGCCACGACTCGGTCCAGCATCTTTTTTTCTTCGGCAATCACGAGGGACTCGGCCAGCCGGCTGCTGGCTGCAGCACACTCGGAGGATTTCTTGTAGTCATCGGCTATGGTGATGATCCCCTTTGAACTTGGCATCTTCATCTTGAGGTAGGCGTAGTGGGGCACAGCCATGAACTTGGCCAGGGCAGGTCGGCCAAGCAACGCATGGTGAGGGCTCTCTAGATCCACCACTTCAAACCAGACTGCTTCTCGGTGGAAGTGATCCTTGTCTCCGAAGAGAACATCCATCTTGATCTTGCCGATTGGTGAGCAGGACAGGCCGGGTACGATGCCATGGAACACAGTCCAGCTTGGCATGAGTTGCTTCGTCTTGATGTTCAGCTTCTCCATGGTGTCACAGTACAGTATGTTGATGCTGCCCCCACCGTCAATCAGTAAACGGGAAAAACGGGCAGCTCGCCTTTCTGTCGCGAGGGTGGCGTCCAATACCAATGCATAAGAGCCGGGAGACGGCATCACCTCTGGGTGATCGGCCCGGCTCCAGCTGATAGGCTTCTCAGACCAATGCGTAAACTCTCGGTTGTTAGAGGCGACCGCGTTGACTTCTTGGTGTTGTCGGTGCCGACTGCGCCTGTCTTCAGTTTGGCTTGTAAAGACAACGTAGGCGGCGTGCTCGTCCGGGAATTCATCTTGAATGGCTCCGACTGCTGGTCGGGCAGCCGGCTGCTGAGGGGCTGGAGGTGGCTGGCCAGCAGGTGGAGGCGGCACCAGCCCCTCGCCTTTGGAGATCCGCGTGAGCCAATGACACTTCCGAGTCGTGTGGTTGGACGGCTTCGCGCCGCTGTGGAACTTGCAGGGGGCATCAAGGGTTTGCTCGTAGGAGAAAGCCGGCTTCCAAGCCGGCCTGCCGCCCTTCTGCTTCTTGGGCATGGGCCGCCCTTCAGGTTGTTCGTCTTCGACTGTGGCTACTTGCCGACTGGTAGAAGGCGGCATAGGGGCCTTGCGCTTGTTGTCATTCTGGTAAGGGCGTCGACTGGAGTCACTAGCCGGTGTCTTGGAAGCCGGAGCGAGCACCTTTCCAGAGGCATCCACTCGAAGCTCGGTCTTCATTGAAGAGTCGGCCGTGGCGTACTTGTCTGCTATGATCAGCAGCTCGTCGAGGGTAGTCGGCTCATCGCAGAGGAGCCATGCTTGAGGAGGGTGCCCTCTCGGCACCCGGCGGTGAAGTACTCTATGGCTTGAACCTCGTGCACCCCTTCGCAGGAGTTGCGGAGCTCGGCCCAACGCGTGAGGTAGTCGCGAGTTGATTCGCTGGGCCCTTGGACGCACAAGGAGAGCTGGCGAGGCTTGGGAGGCCGCTTGTATGTCCTGGTGAAATTGCGGATGAAGACTTCCGTGAAGTCTAGCCAGCTGTTGATGCTGTAGGGCTTGAGGCTGTTCAACCAAGTGTGTGTCGTGCCTTGAAGCATGAGCGGGATGTACTTCACGGCAATGCGCCTGTTGCCGTTCGCTATGCGGACTGCGGTGGAGTAATCGATCAACCAGTCTTCCGGCTTCATGGAGCCGTTGTATTTTGGCGTGTCTCTTGGGAGTGAGAACCCTTTGGGGAAGGGCTCGTCGCGGATGCGGGGGCCAAAGCAAGGCGGGCCGACATCATCTTCTCCTTCTTCTAGCGCCAAGGATCGCGCTAGGCGGTCGATCCGGTGGCGGGCGTCATTCTCGCCGACTCCTTCGCGGTGGCCTAGTCGGCCACCGAGAGTCGGATGCGTAACAGGCGGCAGGGTGGGATATCTCTCCCCACGAGGCGGGGGAGGAGGCGGATCGCCTCGTCATTCCATAGCTCGGGGGTGGCCTTCTGCGTCGCGCTCGATGGTGAGCCGAGTCCGACTGCGGCTAGCAGCCGGCTCCTTGTCTTTTCTCGTGTGGGCGCTGTCTGCAGTCGGCGTCCGGGATGTCGCGCCGTGCTCTCGGCATGGGGGAGGACTTTCAGCGCGGGTGCTGGCTTCATGCCGCTCTGCGGACACGTCAATCAGCTGCTTGATGCGTCTAGTCATGTAGGGAAGCTCGTCGGCCCCCAGCCTGTTCAGCTCGTCTACGGCCGCCTGAGCGGCACGCGGGTTCTCGAGTGGCGTGGCGTAGACTGGGCGGTCTGCTCCCAGCATGCTGGCGATGGCCGCGCCGCGCTTCTTGACGATGCCGGCTCGGCTCGGCCCGCCAGGAGGCGGCGTACCAAAGGCGGCGCGGTCGACTTCGCGCTGATGAGCCTCAGTGAGGCGTCTCATGGATGCTATCTTCTGGCCTCCGCGATGAGGGCGAGGCGGCGTGCCTCCAGTGTCTCGGCGGGTCGGCATCGGCCGGGATGGGGGCGGACAAGTCATGTAGCACCACTTGTAGGGCGTCGTGGGCGTTCTCGCCTGAGGCGGCGCCATGGCTGATGACCAGCACATCACTGACAGTGCTGCTGTCGGCTCGAGGAAGAGGGTCATCGATGATCACCACGTTGGTGGGGAAGCCGTCAAGCGATGCCGTGTCGGAGTCGACAAGCATCGGGTCGGTGGAGCCGACCGACTCCAAGTCCACAGCAAGCTCGCTGGAGACGTGAAGCTGGTCGAGGAGGCTGACGAGGCGGCTCTCGGGGCAGTCTGTGCCCGCGTCGGACGCAGTCTCGTCGGAGATGCGAGCCTCGCCAAGAAGATCGGCGAGGCAGCTAGCCGCGAAGGCGTTGTCGAGGCCTTGCAGCGCGTCAGGGCAAGCGCCACCGCGCGTGCCGGGCTGGCTACGCTCGCTGGGAAGGAAAAAGGTTCCCGTCCAGAACAGGTCTCCGGACGACGGTGCACCTGGCCCCACGGTGGGCGCCAAAGGTCGGGTGGTAGGTGCGACATATGCCAACGGATGGCTTATCATTGTGGGAGCCAGTAAGACATCGCCGGTGCCTGGAAACGGGATAAGGCGAAGACATGCACGCCGGCGAATCTTACCAAGGTTTGGGGCTCTCCGTGGAGATAACACCCCTAGTCCTGCTCTGCAGGGTCTCCGCATGATCACTAGATCAACACAAGTGGCTCCTTGAGCTGTTTGGCTAGAGGAAGAAGAAGGGCAAGGCTAGCTCTCCTCTTCTCTCTATGTGGTGTCTAAAACTCTAAGAGATCAACCCTTTGCATGGGTGCCCCGGGGGGTTTATATAGGCCTACCCTCCAGGGGTACAATGGTAATCCGGCTAGACGCGGGTCCTAGCCGTCAGTGTCTGTATTCACCGGCTTCTCCGCCGGCCGCTGGAGCCCGCCGACTGGTGGGCCCCGCGGGCTGCCGGCCTCTTGGCCGACAGGCCGGCCCCACCACCTGGGGGTCTTGCCGGCGGCTGGTTACTGTAGCCTCGCCCCTGATGATGAGGGCTTTGCCGAGGTAAGCATGGCTACAGTGCCGCCGCCTGGCGGGCTCTCACTGTAGCCTTACCTCGTCTTGTATCCTTAATGATGCACATACTTCGAGGGAGGGAGGTAGCCAGCTATTGGGAGCCGGCTACGCCCCAGGCCGTCTGGGGGAGGCTTGGCCGTCTTCGAGCTTCTCTCTGGCTGAAGGGGCCCACCGCCCGCAGGCCGTACTGACAGACTGTCGTGGGTGGCGTCATGGTCAACATGGCAATAGTGTTGTGCCGGACGGGGGATGGCCGACCCGTACGGCGCACTGTGGCCACACGTGCTCCGGGATTCGGGGGTGGCAGGCTGTACTGTAGCCACGCCCGTCTTGTCACCGTTATGTGGGTGCAGCCCTTGGGGGTGCAATCTTGGCCGCTTGCTGGGAGCCGGTCTTCTTGTGGCCGGCTTCTGGGAGTCGGTCATCTTGTGGCCGGCTTCTTGGAGTCGGTCCTCTTGTGGCCGGCTTCTTGGAGTCAGTCATCTTGTGGCCGGCTTCTTGGAGTCGGTCCTCTTGTGGTCGGCTTCTTGGAGTCGGCCATCTTGTGGCTCTCTTCGGGAGGGCTTTTAGGGCCGGGCCGTCTTCCAGTAGTCGGTCCGTGAGATAGCCGGCCAGGGGAAGGCGGCCCTGTGCTTTGGGTGCTTGAAGGCTTGATCGGCCCGATAATTTTTTGAAGAGCCAGGGGGAGTCGGTTAGGCTACCCGTGGCCATTTACTCCGACATGTGCGGACTTAGGCGTAGAATCTTCGGAGCCGGGCAGCGTTCCATGGGTTTGGTTCCAAGCGATTATTCGAAGCATTGCGAAGGCGATAGGCTCCTCCAGTGAGAACTTTATCTATAATGAAGGGCCCTCCCATTTGGGCGTGAGGTTGTCCTTTTCTTCTCTGGTAGGCGTAGAACGAGTTCACCGACATTATAAGTCTTTGCCCGTACTTCCCTGCTTTGATATCACCGAGCCTGTTGTTGATAGAATGCGGAACGGGCCTTCGTGACATCACGCTCCTCTTCCAGGCCGTCCAGATCGTCCTGTCGATCAACCTCGGCTTCTCTCTCTTCGTACATGCGCACTCGAGGTGAGTCATGAATAATGTTGCAAGGCAAGACTGCCTCCGCGCCGTACACCATGAAGAAAGGTGTATATCCGGTCATGCGATTGGGCGTGGTCCACAGCCCCCAGAGTACGGAATCGAGTTCCTCAACCCAGTGCTTGTCTGATTCTTTCAGAGATCGCACTAGTCTGGGTTTGATGCCGCTCATTATTAGGCCGTTAGCCCGTTCGACCTGACCGTTTGTCTGAGGGTGGTATACGGAGGCGTAATCGAGCTTGATGCCCAAATTAGCGCACCAAGTTTTCACCTCATCGGCCGTAAAGTTAGAGCCATTGTGAGTAATAATACTGTGCGGGACACCATAACGGTGTACGACACCGGATATAAAGTCTATCACCGGTCCGGCCTCGGCCGTTTTGACTGGTTTGGCTTCTATCCATTTGGTGAACTTGTCGACCATAACCAGTAAATATTTCTTCTTATGGCTTCCCCCTTTAAGGGGTCCGACCATGTCTAGCCCCCAGACCGCAAAAGGCCAAGTAATGGGGATTGTTCGTAGGGCAGTGGGCGGCATATGGCTTTGATTGGCGAAAAGCTGGCATCCGACGCAGTGTTGTACGAGGTCCTGCGCGTCTGATCGGGTCGTGGGCCAATAGAAACCCGTACGGAAGGCTTTACTTACAAGGGCCCGAGCTGCGGCATGATGGCCACCAAGACCAGCGTGTATTTCAGCCAAGAGATGCCGTCCCTCCTCTTCGGAGATACATCGTTGAAGGACTCTGGTAGTACTTTTCTTGTGTAGTTCTCCTTCATGGACTTTGTAGGCCTTAGAGCGTCGAACGATACGATGGGCCTCAGTCTGATCGTCAGGGAGCTTGTTCCTAGTAAGGTAGGTGAGGAAAGGTTCAGTCCACGGGGCAATTACAGCCATAATTTCGTGGGCCGAGGGTGTTATTTCGGCGCCTGAGCCCCCGATGATATCGGAACTGTGTTCGGGATCTAGCGGTGTGATCAGCTCCGGACTAGGGTTGCCGCTCTCATCTTGCCACACCACCGATGGCTTGAAGAGCCTTTCCACAAAGGAGTTAGGTGGGACGGGATCGCGTTTAGTGCCCACGCGAGCCAGGATGTCCGCGGCTTGATTACTTTCTCGAGCCATGTGATGAAACTCGAGCCCCTCGAACCGAGCTGATATTGTGAGTACGATGTTGCGGTAAGCTGCCATCTTCGGATCCTTTGGGTCGAATTCTCTGTTTATTTGGGATACTGCGAGGTTGGAATCCCCGCGCGCCTCGAGGCGCTGTATGCCCATGGAGACGGCCATCCGGAGACCATGAAGTGGGGCATCATATTCGGCTGCATTGTTAGAGTCTGTGTATAATATTTGTAGCACATAGCGGACTGCGTCTCCTGTGGGGGATGTCAAGACGACACCAGCCCCAAGTCCGGCTAGCATTTTAGAGCCGTCGAAGTGCATCACCAAGTTGGAATATGTGCCATACTCTTTAGGGAGTTTGGCCTATGTCCATTCGGCGAAGAAGTCATCCAACACCTGAGATTTAATGGCTCGGCATGGCTTGTACGTTATTTCAAATGGTAAGAGCTCAATGGCTCATTTGGAAATCCGGCCTGTGGCGTCCCGGTTGTTTATAATATCATTGAGTGGTACTTCGGAAGCCACCATGATCGAGCACTCTTGAAAGTAGTGCCGCAGCTTGCGGGATGCCATAAAGACCGCATAGGCGAGCATAGTATACTGGTTTTTGGAGTGGGAATTTATGTCCCTCTTCCTCTCGTTCAACGACGAGCACCGCACTCACCACCTGGTGAGTTGCAGATATGTAGAGCAACATCGGCTCGCCGACGTTTGGTGCGGCCAGGATTGGGTTGCTTGCTAACAAAGTTTTTACTTCTTCCAATCCGGCTGTGGCAGCGTCCGTCCACGCGAAGTAGTCAGTGCGTCGGAGCAGGCGATACAATGGCAATGCCTTTTCTCCTAGTCTGAAGATAAAACGGCTCAAAGCTGCCACGCACCCGGCTAGTTTTTGGACCTGCTTGAGGTCTGTTGGTGTTGCCAATTGTGACAAGGCTCGGATTTTGGCTGGGTTTGCTTCGATTCCTCTATTGGAGACAATGAACCCAAGCAGTTTTCCGGCGGGGACACCGAGAACGCACTTTTCCGGATTGAGCCGTATGTTATATGTTCAGAGGTTGTCGAATGTAAGGCGTAAGTCATCCACCAAGGATTCAACATGCTTGGTTTTTATGACTACGTCATCGACATATGCCTCCATAGTCTTGCCGATTTGCTTTTCCAGGCATGTTTGAATCATATGCTGGTAAGTGGCGCCGGCGTTCTTGAGCCCGAAAGGCATAGTGTTGAAACAGAAGGGCCCATACGGGGTGATGAATGCCGTTGCGGCCTGGTCGGCTTCCTTCATCTTAATTTGATGGTATCTAGAGTATGCATCGAGGAAACACAGTGAATCGTGTCCTGCGGTTGCGTCAATAATCTAGTCGATGCGAGGTAGTGGGAAGGGGTCCTTAGGGCAGGCCTTATTAAGGTCATTGAAATCGACACACAGGCGCCAAGATTTATCCTTCTTCGGTACCATGACCAGGTTTGCTAGCTAGTCCGGATGTTTGATCTCTTTGATAAACCCGGCTTCAAGTAGCTTGGCTAGCTCCTCCCCCATAGCCTATCGTTTGGGTTTAGAAAATCGCCGCAGCGTTTGCTTGACTGGTTTGTATCCCTTCAGTATATTGAGACTATGTTCGGCCAGTCGGCGTGGGATTCCTGGCATATCCGAAGGGTGCCAGGCGAAGATGTCCCAATTCTTGCGCAAAAACACGCGGAATGCGGCATCGACCGTCGGATCCAGCTGTGCCCCAATGGAAGCTGTCTTCTTGGGGTCCGTCGGGTGAACTTGAAATTTGACTATTTCGTCTGCAGGCTTGAAGGAAGTGGACTTAGGTCTCTTATCGAGGATTACGTCGTCCCTGTCCACTGTGGAATGTAGGGTGGTCAATTCTTCGGCCGCGAGGGCCTCGGATAGTGCCTCGAGGGCCAGAGAGGCGGTTTTATTTTTGGCGCGGAGTGCTATGTCTGGATCACTGGTGATAGTGATAACTCCATTGGGCTCGGGCATTTTGAGCTTCATATACCCGTAATGGGGTATAGCTTGAAAGCGTGTGAATGCGTCTCGCCCCAGCAAGGCGTGATACCCGCTGTTGGAAGGTGCCACATGGAAGAGTAACTCTTCGGACCTATAGTTCTCCGGCGTGCTGAATACCACGTCGAGTTTGATTTTCCCCGAGCATCTTGCTTCCCGACTGGATATAATGCCCCGAAAGGTTGTCTTACTCTGCTCAATGCGACTCCTGTCCATTTGCATTTTATTGAGTGTGTCCTCATAGATGAGGTTCAGTCCGCTGCCACCGTCCATTAACACTTTAGTGAGCCGAAAGCTGTCAACGATTGGGTTCAGGACCAAAGCGGCTAGTGCCCGGACTGAGCGGGACCTTGGTTCGTCATCAGCATTGAAAGTAATCGCCATATCATTCCGAGGGTCTACTACTTCTACTTGGCAGACTTCGGCGAGGTCGCGGAGTGCCCTTTTGCGCCGGTTATTTTATGAGAAGGTCTCGAAGACCGTGAATACTTTGAGATCATCGTCCTCCGAAGAGTACTTATCTGGGGTAGTGTTGGTGAGGATACCCTCGCCGCTCTTGGCCAGTTGCCGGAGTATCCAACATGCCTGCATGTTGTGCGTTGGTTCGGTATTCGACGTCATGTGTATTTGACAGGGCCTATCGAGCCATTCCTCGAAAACGGTTCTATGTCTCGTAAAGGGCTTAATTTTCTTGTCCACGGGATGATGGTCAGGTGCCCCACGAGGGTGCATCTTTTTTGCTCGTCCGGGAGATGGCTTAAAGGCCTGCGGTTCCCAGCGGGCTGTCTGAGTTTTCCAAGCGCTTTCCATTGCGCAGTACTTTTGTACTATGTGTGTCAAATCTGCAAAGTGCAGTACGCGACGGCGGTTGAGGGCATTAAGTATTCCCTCATCCATACAGTTGTTGCGGAATACTGAAATCGCGTCGTCGTCGCAGCAATCTTTGATCTAGTTTTTAACAAGGAGGAATCTGGCCCAAAAGTGATGGACTATTTCCTGAGGCTGCTGCCGCACATACATTAGATCGCATATGTCCGGTGGACCGGAATTGCTTGGGGAATATTGTTTGTGGTCGGTGGGCGGGCTTAAATTCGCACCATGACCCACTGCGGAATCCGGAGTTTGATGAATTTCCGAGGTCACCAGCTCGGGCTCCAGAGTGTCCGGTGAGTTTTCGGACTTAACGTCCAGTCCTATATTCGGAGAACAGGGAGTGTCCTCCCGGAGACGGGTATCCGGCCCTCCGAGCTCGGAAATCCGAACATAGTTCATTCTCAACGTAGGGGAAGGGTTATTGTTGGCATGTTCCTCCACAAATGCTACTAGATGGGTGATCGACGGATATTTGATTTCTCTTTGATCGGGTTTATCCGATCGTAGTCAGTTACGACTCCCAAGGCAGCGATGCAATCTAGCAGCTCGTTCAAAGACGCTACATCTGCCGGATCCATCTTGTCAGAGTATTCGGGGCCGATTGATACGTCTCCAACGTATCTATAATTTTTTATTGTTCCATGCTATTATATTATCTGTTTTGGATATTTAATGGGCTTTATTATGCACTTTTATATTATTTTTGGGACTAACCTATTAACCGAAGGCCCAGTGCAAATTGTTGTTTTTTTGCCTATTTCAGTGTTTCGCAGAAAAGGAATATCAAACGGAATCCAAACGGAATGAAACCTTCGCGGGATCGTTTTTGGAACAAACACAGTCTAGGAGACTTGGAGTGGACGTCAAGGAAGCCACGAGGTGGCCACGAGGCAGGAGGGCACTCGTATACCCTAAAAACATCCACGAGCACCACGAAACCCTATTTCCACCGCCGCAACCTTCTATACCCGTGAGATCCCATCTTGGGGCCTTTTCCGGCACTCCGCCGAATGGGGAATCGACCACGGAGGGCTTCTACATCAACACCATAGCTTCTCCGATGATGTGTGAGTACTTTACCACAAACCTTCGGGTCCATAGTTATTAGCTAGACGGCTTCTTCTCTGTCTTTGGATCTCAATACAAAGTTCTCCTCGATCTTCTTGGAGATCTATTTGATGTAATACTTTTTGCGGTGTGTTTGTCGAGATCTGATGAATTGT
Source organism: Triticum aestivum (assembly GCF_018294505.1). NCBI lineage: Eukaryota > Viridiplantae > Streptophyta > Magnoliopsida > Poales > Poaceae > Triticum > Triticum aestivum. The sequence goes on along the minus strand of NC_057796.1, from coordinate 369,764,236 downwards.
GGGTTTATGATCAAGTTTATCTATGAACAATATTTGATTCTTCTCTAAATTCTTATATGCATGATTTGATATCTTTACAAGTCTCTTCGAATTATCAGTTTGGTTAGGTCTACTAGATTGATCTTTCTTGCAATGGGAGAAGTGCTTAGCTTTGGGTTCAATCTTGCGGTGTCCTTTCCCAGTGACAGTAGGGGCAGCAAGGCACGTATTGTGTTGTTGCCATCAAGGATAAAAAGATGGGGTTTATATCATATTGCTTGAGTTTATCCCTCTACATCATGTCATATTGCCTAATGCGTTACTCTGTTCTTATGAACTTAATACTCTAGATGCATGCTGGATAGCGGTCGATGTGTGGAGTAATAGTAGTAGATGCAGAATCGTTTCGGTCTACTTGACACGGACGTGATGCCTATATACATGATCATGCCTAGATATTCTCATAACTATGCACTTTTCTATCAATTGCTCGACAGTAATTTGTTCACCCACCGTAAAATATGCTATCTTGAGAGAAGCCACTAGTGAAACCTATGGCCCCCTGGTCTATCTTCCATTATACTAATCTCCCGCCAATGTGCTATTTCTGTCGCCGTTTATTTTGCAATCTTTACTTTCCAATCTATACAACAAAAATACCAAAAATATTTATCTTATTATCTTTATCAGATCTCACTTTTGCAAGTGGCCGTGAAGGGATTGACATCCCCTTTATCGCGTTGGTTGCAAGGTTCTTGATTGTTTGTGGAGGTACTAGGGACTTGTGCGTAGTCTCCTACTGGATTGATACCTTGGTTCTCAAAAACTGAGGGAAATACTTACACTACTTTGTTGCATCACCTTTTCCTCTTCAAGGGAAAACCAACGCATGCTCAAGAGGTAGCAAGAAGGATTTCTGGCGCCGTTGCCATGGAGATCTACGCACAAGTCAAGACATACCAAGTACCCATCACAAACTCTTATCCCTCGCATTACATTATTTGCCATTTGCCTCTCATTTTCCTCTCCCCTAATTCACCCTTGTCGTTTTATGCGCCCTTTCTCGTTTGCCTCTTTTCTTGCTTCTTGTTTGCTTGTGTGTTGGATTGATTGCTTGTCACAATGGCTCAAGACAATACTAAATTGTGTGACTTTTCCAATACCAACAACAATGATTTTATTAGCACTCCGATTGCTCCTATTATCAATGCCGAATCTTGTGAAATTAATGCTGCTTTGTTGAATCTCTTCATGAAAGATCAATTTTCCGGCCTTCCTAGTGAAGATGCCGCTACCCATCTAAACAACTTTGTTGATCTGTGTGATATGCAAAAGAAGAAAGATGTGGATAATGATATTGTTAAATTGAATCTATTTCCGTTTTCGCTTAGAGATCGTGCTAAAACTTGGTTTTTTTCTTTGCCTAAAAATAGTATTGATTCATGGAATAAGTGCAAAGATGCTTTTGTCTCTAAGTATTTTCCTCCCGCTAAGATCATCTCTCTTAGAAACGATATTATGAATTTTAAGCAACTTGATCATGAGCATGTTGCACAAGCTTGGGAGAGGATGAAATTAATGATACGTAATTGCCCTACACATGGTTTGAATTTATGGATGATTATACAAAAAAATTATGCTGGATTGAATTTTGCTTCTAGAAATCTTTTAGATTCGGCCACGGGAGGCACTTTTATGGAAATCACCTTAGGAGAAGCTACTAAACTCCTAGATAATATTATGGTTAATTATTCTCAATGGCACACCGAAAGATCTACTAGTAAAAAGGTTCATGCAATTGAAGATTAATGTTTTGAGTGGAAAGATGGATGAACTTATGAAATTGTTTGCTAATAAGAGTGTTTCTTCTGATCCTAATGATATGCCTTTGTCCACTTTGATTGAGAATAATAATGAATCTTTGGATGTGAATTTGGTTGGTAGGAACAATTTTGGTAACAACGCGTATAGAGGAAACTTTAATTCTAGGCCATTCCCTAGTAATTCCTCTAACAATTATGGTAATTCCTACAACAACTCTTATGGAAATTTTAATAATATTCCCTCTGATTTTGAGACTAGTGTTAAAGAATTTATGAATTCGCAAAGGAATTTCAATGCTTTGCTTGAAGAAAAATTGCTTAAGGTTGATGAGCTGGCTAGAAACGTGGATAGAATTTCTCTTGATGTTGATTCTTTGAAACTTAGGTCTATTCCCCATAAGCATGATATCAATGAGTCTCTCAAAGCCATGAGAATTTCCATTGATGAGTGCAAAGAAAGAACCGCTAGGATGCGTGCTAAAAAGGATTGCTTTGTGTAAGCGTGTTCTTCTAGTTTTCATGATAATAATGATGAAGATCTAAAAGTGATTGATGTGTCCCCTATTAAATCTTTTTTTTCCAATATGAATCTTGATAAAGATGGGACTGGAGATGAGTCAATTTTAGTTAAAAGGCGTCCCAATGATTTGGAGTTTTTAGATCTAGATGCAAAAATTGGTAAAAGTGGGATTGAAGAGGTCAAAACTTTACATAGCAATGAACTCACTATTTTGGATTTCAAGGAATTTAATTATGATAATTGTTCTTTGATAGATTGTATTTCCTTGTTGCAATCCGTGCTAAATTCTCCTCATGCTTATAATCAAAATAAAGCTTTTACTAAACATATCGTTGATGCTTTGATGCAATCTTATGAAGAAAAACTTGAATTAGAAGTTTCTATCCCTAGAAAACTTTATGATGAGTGGGAACCTACTATTAAAATTAAGATTAAAGATCATGAATGCCGTGCTTTGTGTGATTTGGGTGCTAGTGTTTCCACGATTCCAAAAACTTTGTGTGATGTGTCAGGTTTCCGTGAATTTGATGATTGCTCTTTAAATTTGCACCTTGCGGATTCCACCATTAAGAAACCTATGGGAAGGATTAATGATGTTCTTATGGTTGCAAATAGGAATTATGTGCCCGTAGATTTCATTGTTCTTGATATAGATTGCAATCCTACATGTCCTATTATTCTTGGTAGACCTTTCCTTAGAACGATTGGTGCAATTATTGATATGAAGGAAGGAAATATTAGATTCCAATTTCCATTAAGGAAAGGCATGGAACACTTTCCTAGAAAGAAAATTAAATTACCTTATGAATCTATGATGAGAGCCACCTATGGATTGCATACCAAAGATGATAATACCTAGATCTATTCTTATTTTTATGCCTAGCTAGGGGCGTTAAACAATAGCGCTTGTTGGGAGGAAACCCAATTTTATTTTTGTTCTTTAATTTTTATTCCTGTTTAGTAATAAATAATTCATCTAGCCTCTTCTTAGATTTGGTTTTGTGTTTTAATTAGTGTTTGTGCCAAGTAATACCTTTAGGATAACCTATGGTGATAGTTAATTTGATCTTGCTGAAAAACAGAAACTTTTGCACGCACGAAATTAGCTTTCATATATCACAGAAACGTGATTTTCAGTTGATTCTTTTTTCAGAAGATTAATAAACACATTATCTAGGATTTACTATTTTTTTCAGAATTTTTAGAGTTACAGAAGTTTGCGTTTGATGCTTATTTTGATGAATCTATGGCTAGTATCGGGGGGTATGAACCATAGAGAAGTTGGAATACAGTAGTTTTAACACCAATATAAATAAAGAATGAGTTCATTACAGTAACTTAAAGTGGTGGTTTGTTTTCTTACACTAACGGAGCTCATGGGATTTTCTGTTGAGTTTTGTGTTGTGAAGTTTTCGAGTTTTTGGGTAAAGGTTTGATGGATTTGGGAATAAAGAGTGGCAAGAGCCTAAGCTTGGGGATGCCCAAGGAACCCCAAGGTAAAATTCAAGGACAACCAATAGCCTAAGCTTGGGGATGCTCCGGAAGGCATCCTCTCTTTCGTCTTCGTCTATCGGTAACTTTACTTGAGGCTATATTTTTATTCACCACATGATATTGTGTTTTGCTTGGAGCGTCTCGTATGATTTGAGTCTTTGATTTTTAGTTTACCACAATCATCCTTGTTGTACACACCTTTTGGAGAGACACACATGAATCGGAATTTATTAGAATACTCTATGTGCTTCACTTATATATATCTTTTGAGCTAGATAATTTTGCTCTAGTGCTTCACTTATATCTTTTAGAGCATGGTGGTGGTTTTATTTTATAGAAATTATTGATCTCTCATACTTCACTTATATTATTTTAATAGTCCTTTAGAACAGCATGGTAACTTGCTTTGGCTATAAAATTAGTCCTAATATGATAGGCATCCAAGATGGGTATAATAAAAAAATTCATATAGAGCACATTGAATACTATGAGAAGTTTGATACTTGATGATTGTTTTGAGATATGAAGATGATGATATTAGAGTTGTGCTAGTTGAGTAATTGTGAATCTGAGAAATAATTGTGTTGGAGTTTGCAAGTCTCGTAGCATGCACGTATGGTAACCGTTGTGTAACAAATTTGAAGCATGAGGTATTTCTTTGATTGTCATCCTTTGTGTGGAGGTCGGGATCGCGCGATGGTTAACTCCTACCAACCCTTCCCCTAGGAGCATGCGTGTAGTGCTTGGTTTTGATGACTTGTAGATTTTTTCAATAAGTATGTGAGTTCTTTATGACTAATGTTGAGTCCATGGATTATACCCACTCTCACCTTTCCATCATTGCTAGCTTCTTCGGTACCGTGCATTGCCCTTTCTCACCTTGAGAGTTGGTGCAAACTTCGCCGGTGCATCCAAACCCCGTGATATGATACGCTCTATCACACATAAACCTCCTTATATATTCCTCAAAACAGCCACCATACCTACCTATTATGGCATTTCCATAGCCATTCCGAGATATATTGCCATGCAACTTTCCACCGTTTCATTTATTATGAAACGCTTCATCATTGTCATATTGCCTTGCATGATCATGTAGTTGACATCGTATTTGTGGCAAAGCCACCATGCATAATTTTTCATACATGTCACTCTTGATTCATTGCCCATTCTGGTACACCACCGGAGGCACTCATATAGAGTCATATTTTGTTCTAGTATCGAGTTGTAATCCATGAGTTGTAAACAAATATAAGTGTGATGATAATCATTATTAGAGCATTGTCCCTTGAAAAAAGGCCAAATAAAAAAAAGGAAAGGCCAAAAAAAGGGGACAATGTTACTATCCTTTTTCCACACTTGTGCTTCAAAGTAGCACCATGATCTTCATTGTAGAGAGTCTCTCATTTTGTCACTTTCATATACTAGTGGGAATTTTTCATTATAGAACTTGGCTTGTATATTCCAACAATGGGCTTCCTCAAATGCCCTAGGTCTTCGTGAGCAAGCAAGTTGGATGCACACCCACTTAGTTTCTTTTGTTGAGCTTTCATACATTTATAGCTCTAGTGCATCCGTTGCATGGCAATCCCTACTCCTTGCATTGACATCAATTGATGGGCATCTCCCTAGCCCGTTGATTAGCCGCGTCAATGTGAGACTTTCTCTTTTTTTGTCTTCTCCACACAACCCCCATTATCATATTCTATTCCACCCATAGTGCTATGTCCATGGCTCACGCTCATGTATTGCGTGAAAGTTGAAAAAGTTTGAAAAGGCTAAAGCATGAAACAATTGCTTGGCTGAAACCGAGGTTGTGCATGATTTGAATATTTTGTGTGACGAAGATGGAGCATGACCAAACTATATGATTTTGGAGGGATTAACATTCCTTGGCCATGCTATTTTGAGAAGACATAATTGCTTAGTTAGTATGCTTGAAGTATTGTTATTTTTATGTCAATATTAAACTTTTATCTTGAATCTTTCGGATCTGAACATTCATGCCACAATAAAGAGAATTACATTGAAAATTATGTTAGGTAGCATTCCACATCAAAAATTCTGTTTTTATCATTTACCTACTCGAGGACGAGCAGGAATTAAGCTTGGGGATGCTTGATACGTCTCCAACGTATCTATAATTTTTTATTGTTCCATGCTATTATATTATCTGTTTTGGATGTTTAATGGGCTTTATTACGCACTTTTATATTATTTTTGGGACTAACCTATTAACCGAAGGCCTAGTGCAAATTGCTGTTTTTTTTCATATTTCAGTGTTTCGCAGAAAAGGAATATCAAACGGAGTCCAAACGGAATGAAACCTTCGGGAAACGTGATTTTCGGAACGAACGTGATCCAGAGGACTTGGACCCTACGTCAAGAAAGCAACCAGGAGGGCACGAGGTAGGGGGGCGCGCCTACCCCCTGGGCGCGCCCTCCACCCTCGTGGGGCCCATGTTGCTCCACCGACGTACTTCTTCCTCCTATATATACCTACGTACCCCCAAACTATCAGATACAGAGCCAAAACCTAATTCCACCGCCGCAACCTTCTGTACCCGTGAGATCCCATCTTGGGGCCTTTTCCGGCGCTCCGCCAGGGGGGCATTGATCACGGAGGGCTTCTACATCAACCCCATAGGCCTCTCCGATGATGTGTGAGTAGTTTACCTCAGACCTTCGGGTCCATAGTTATTAGCTAGATGGCTTCTTCTCTCTTTTGGATCTCAATACAATGTTCTCCCCCTCTCTTGTGGAGATCTATTCGATGTAATCTTCTTTTGCGGTGTGTTTGTTGAGACCAATGAATTGTGAGTTTATGATCAAGTTTATCTATGAACAATATTTGATTCTTCTCTAAATTCTTATATGCATGATTTGATATCTTTGCAAGTCTCTTCGAATTATCAGTTTGGTTTGGCCTACTAGATTGATCTTTCTTGCAATGGGAGAAGTGCTTAGCTTTGGGTTCAATCTTGCGGTGTCCTTTCCCAGTGACAGTTGGGGTAGCAAGGCACGTATTGTATTGTTGCCATCGAGGATAAAAAGATGGGGTTTATATAATATTGCTTGAGTTTATCCCTCTACATCATGTCATCTTGCCTAAATCGTTACTCTGTTCTTATGAACTTAATACTCTAGATGCATGCTGGATAGCGGTCAATGTGTGGAGTAATAGTAGTAGATGCAGAATCGCTTCGGTCTACTTGACACGGACATGATGCCTATATACATGATCATGCCTAGATATTCTCAAAACTATGCGCTTTTCTATCAATTGCTCGACAGTAATTTGTTCACCCACCATAAAATATGCTAACTTGAGAGAAGCCACTAGTGAAACCTATGGCCCCCGGGTCTATCTTCCATTATATTAATCTCCTGCCAACGTGCTATTTCTGTCGTTGTTTATTTTGCAATCTTTACTTTCCAATCTATACAATAAAATACCAAAAATATTTATCTTATTATCTTTATCAGATCTCACTTTTGCAAGTGGCCGTGCAGGGATTGACAACCTCTTTATCACGTTGGTTGCAAGGTTCTTGATTGTTTGTGCACGTACTAGGGACTTGTGTGTAGTCTCCTACTGGATTGATACCTTGGTTCTCAAAAACTGAGGGAAATACTTATGCTACTTTGCTGCATCACCCTTTCCTCTTCAAGGGAAAACCAACGCATGCTCAAGAGGTAGCACCGATGTGGAGATGATTTTAGGTGACTTGGGGGCGCCTTTGGTTTAACGGCCGAACGGGCGCCCATGGTGAAGCTGCCAAGCCAGAGGGTCTGCCCTGAAACTAGGGCTCCTCCAGAAGTGATGTTATCGTTGATGACAAAGCGAGCCATCAATCCCTCTATCGACGACACAAAGGAACTCTCAATGAAAGCACCAATGTTGGTGTCAAAACCGGCGGATCTCGAGTAGGGGGTCCTGTCGTGGTTTTGTCACGTCAGATGTCCTAAGGAAAGGACTTAGTCATGGAGCCATCGCGCGGGTTAACTTAAAGGGGTTAAAGCGGACAAGGGACGTAGAGAGTTTATACTGGTTCGGCCCCTTGCGGTGAAGGTAAAAGCCTAATCCAGTTGTTGTGGAATTGCTAGGGTTTCGATGACCAGGGAGCGAATACGCTTTGCCTGAGTCTCGAGTTGTTGTCTGTTGTCCTTGAACCGCCGCCGGGTCGTCCCCTTATATACATGGGTTGACGCCCGTCGGTTTACAGAATCCTGAGGCCGGCTCATAAACGTGTCCGGCTCGGTCTCTGCTCTTTCTATCTTACAACACAAGTTTACATGGCAATGCCGGTTTATATCTACAGGCCTTAAACCGGCTTTGGGCCCTGGGCCTTCATAAAGTATCATTGTTTGTCTTCATGGACTTCAGATATAGTGAACTACTATGGGGTTAGCCCAGCCTCTCCTGGCCTGTTTACGCCCAGTGGTAATATCCCCAACATTAGGCCCCAGATTGATCTGAACTGGTTCATGTCAATCCTCAATACTTAAGAAAATTTCTTCTTCAACATCTTCACATAATCTTGTAAACCGCCGTGACGTCACCTTCCAGGATCATGGTAAACTGCCATGACGTCATCTGTTATTTAAAATTGTGGATAACCCATCTTCATTAATGGGCCTCCGAAGATCGAGATAACAGAGCTGTCACACACCCCATTTTTCGGGCTCCTCGATTCTCGCGCCTGCCTTTTATCCATTCACCTTCTAAATAAGCCGAGGGGTCCCTTTCACTTTTCCCCCTCATGCCTCTTCGTGTCATCTTCTTCCTCGCGCCGACCGACCTTCGAGCTCTGTCGCCGTCGTCGTCCTTCGCCTCTGCCTCCACGACGGCCGCTGCATCAACCTGACTGTACCAGAAAAACGCGACGATCTTCCGCTGCATCCTCAGCTCCAATGAGTTCCTCTTCTCCTCATTACAGATCCGCCATTAGGGTTCGGTGTTCTTCGTAGTTCTTCGAAGCTCTTGGAGCTATCCTTTCCTGCTCTTTTCATCAGCCCAAACGACTAGCTGGATCCGATACTTCTTACACGGTTGTAACTATAATCCCCTTTTTATTAGATCTGCTCCTTCACACAAAACACATCTGAACTTTGCTGAACTGTTCAAGCACTTGAAAATAGGTCGGAATTTATTTTGATTTCCAACGCACGGCAGATCTGAATTTACCATGCCAAGCTATGAAACTTGTTTTTTCCTTCACTTACGCGTCTTTAGACTTGTATCTTCAATACCGGATTAGGCGGTTTAACTCCATAGAAAAAGTGATGACCCAGTAGATACCATTAGTCCCCTGTTGAACCGCCAATACATTTGTCTTTGTACCTTCCCCACGGTCAGACTCCAGTTTACCAATAACAAACGCCGGTTTAACATTATGCATGCACCTTTGCACCACTATATAGCTGTCCATTATGAGTCTTAAACCGGAAATAATTATGTTTTAGCTTGTCATCGAAATGGCCAAACAAGTCTGTGAGTGCAACTGGGCTCCTTCTCGGGTTACCGAGGAGCAATTAAACGGATGTGTCACCACTGGCGCTTTGGCCAAGAAAGAGGTCATCCACTGGAGGGCTCCCGGTCTAGAAAACCCTCCTGGGCCCAAGGATGGAGAGGTAGTCATTTTTGTTGATCACCTGGGCCGAGGTTTTAGCCCTCCCGGTTCAAAATTCGTCCGAGATGTGCTGGCCAGTTTTCAGCTTCACCCTCAGGACATCGGTCCAAACTCTGTGACCAACATCTGTCATTTTCAAGTCTTCTGTGAGGCTTATCTGCAAGAGGAACCAACCGTTGAATTGTTTAGAGATTTATTTCACTTAAACCGCCGCACAGAGTTCACAGATGGACCCAATACTGAATTAGGCAGAATGGCGGTTCAGAAAAGGAAGGAAGTCACCTTCCCTCATCCCAAGCTTCACAGTCACCCCAAAGAGTGGAATCAAAATTGGTTTTACTGCAAAGATACATCTCCAACTAACGAAAACCCCTTGCCGGGCTACCGCCCTCATCGCCTTAGTAACACACAACCCTTTCCTCAGAGGTTGACGGCAAAAGAAAGGGCCACCTATGCCCCGCAACTGTCGAAGCTTAGAGCCTTTATGGCAAACAGTTTGACAAGTGTTGACTTTGCTCGTTGCTGGATCGGCTGGAGCGTTTTGCCCTTAAGTCGGCGCCCCGGTTTGATGTGCGAATATATAGGGAGTTTGACCGACCCTCAACGGCACATTAATATTCAACTGACAGAGGTTGAATGAACCGGAGGCCGTCTGCAGCCAGACCGGACTACTCCCTTTCTGCACCTTCAACAAACCGCAAGCTGTAAGAATTATATACCTTTGTCGTAAATTGCTTCTTTCAAAAAAAAAATCTGAAAGTTTGTCTAGTTTTGTCAGGGCGATGATCCGTTCTGGAATAAGAAACCGCCACAGGATAAACCAACTAAACCACAAGACAAACCGGCAGAGCCAATTCGCCCGAAGACCAGGGTTGTTAAAAAACCTGCCAAGAAAAGGATCACTGCATCCTCCGAGCTACCAGCTGATGACGATGTGGGTAACCCGGAATCAGAGGTAGAACTTGACTCTCTTGGTTCATTTTTCGTACACCTCATTGACAATGATTATTATCAGGACGACGCTGAAGGCAGTCATGCTGATGATGTAGAGGTAATCATTCTTTCCTCCGATTCAGATCCTCTACCAACATCGAAATTCCATCGAGCAAACCGGAAAGTAAAATTTTCTCACCCCCTTGCTTACTTGGACCCAAACTTTCTTTTGAAGACGCAGCAGCACGAAGCTGGCCGCACAACCCGGCACAGCAGCCAGGTAGTTACCTCCGCAGGTCTACTGAATACTCCGGTTCGGAAACGCCGATCAGAGGTCTCTTATACCCTTGACCCTTCATGCCCCAAAGCGGGTTGTTTCCGCCAGCCTCTTAACCCGTCTGATTCAAATTATCAGGGTACTTCTCACTCATCTTATGGCGAGTCGTTGGCCACAAAACTTCCACCCCTCAAAACAGTTCTTGGGTGAGCTATATACTTGTTTTTATCCTTGATGTGTTATTTTTGTATATTGTACTGATCCTCATGTTTATTTTTCTCAGCGCCAAGCCCAGACCCAGCAAGAAGGCTCGGTTGAATAAACCGGTTGATGATAACGTGGCTGGTGAACCAGAACCAACTCCAGATCCTGAAGAGACCGATGTTGACGCCATGCTTAATGACCCACCGCCTGAAGATCATGAGTTTGTTGCTGAGCAAGTAGAAGTTGACACCACAAGCCATGCTGACCAGCCAACCAGCCCTGTCTGAACTGATGACAAACCGGTCAGTCCAGTTAAAGATACTGACAAACCGCCAACCCCAATAACGGTTGCTGATAACAAAGATGATGCATTATGATTACTGGAACTGGCCACACCACTCCTGGCAATCCTGTCGCTTTGTCAAAGCATACTGCCAAGGACGAGCTCTCTGCTATCGGCAAAGGCAAATGGAACGCCGATTTGTGAAACTATGCTCATCTTAGTGCTCAAGACCTTCACTCTGGCTTCTTAAACCGTCTGTACACCAGCCGTGACTATGAAGCCGGTTTGGTAACTATGATGAAAGAGCGATATGAGGTAATTAATACTCAATTCTGCTTAACTATCTCTCTTGTGAATTCCAAATATCAACTCCAGTAGCCCCCAAGTGACGGTTTATGATATCAATGTAAACCGGGACTTTTAGTAACAATCTTTATATTTGCAACACTGCATCTTTTTTCACTCGTGTAGTCCCTAAGGGCCGGTTTAACTTTATAAAGATGAACCGGGACTGTAGAAAAGTTCCCATATCAGCAATTATGAGCAAACACACATTAGCCCCCAAGTGCCAAGATTAATACTGGTATTATGCTTGGGACTTGTAGAAATTTCTGAGAAAGAGCAAATATGAATTAGCCCCCAAGTACCAAGGGCATAACTTGTTATGTGCATGGTACTTCAAATATGTACTATCAACTTATTATATATATATGTCTCTTTATAGACTGAGCTGAGTAAGAAGGAAAGCCAAACCGCTGATCTGCAAGAGAACCTCAAATCTCAGCAAGCCGAAACCTCCAAAGCCAAGGAAGAGTTGACCAGTGCTCTAGGCGCTATAGATAAGCTGAAAGAGGGCTTCAACAAGGAGCGGGCAGATTGGGAGACAGAAAAATCCGCTTTGCGAAAAAGGGCCAAAGACGCAGAAGCAGCTCTTAAACCGGTGGTTGATGAACTAACCGGTGTAAAGCGGCAGATTCATGCCAAGATTGCTGCTGTGTTCGGTAAACATCTTTTCCTTATACTTTCAACATGCCTTCCCATGTGTTGTCGGTTTACTGATGTGTACAATGGTGCAGGAACTCGCATTAGCCATCTGGGCTTTGATGTACAGAAGAAGTTGAAGGCTGCCTACACTCTGATAGAGCAGTTGTACACCGACGCGCAACGGATCATCTATACCGCTTCACACAATAATCCTCCTCCCACCTTGATCAAGGAAACCGTAGAAAGGTTATCTATGCTTCCTGCCCGGGTAGAAGAGCTAAAAAAGTCTGCCGCAAGAACGGCGCTCTGACCGCACTAATCCGGACAAAAGCATGCGTACCTGACTTTGATCCAGTGGAAGCGGCCCAAGGCTATCCCAGCTTGAAAGAAGATGGAACAGAATTTGGCAATGATGATCTCCGAACCATAAACCGGGAGGTACGTCCATTAGCTTGTCAACTGGCTGAAGAAGCGGATCTCTCGTACTACCAGGCGAGTTATGATGATAAGAACAGACGGGTTGCTGCACCAATTCCGGAAGCGCAAAATCTTATCCCACCAATCCGTAAGCACACTTATGCCCCTGACATTGAACCGTCCACGCTTATAAGCGATTACGCTATATTCCAAGCCCTAACTGGGATCGACTGGGCAACTGTTGACTTCCAGCCACTGGCTAGAGAGGAGGGAGTTGAACCGGTGCGAGATGACCCACAGCCGTCAGGCCAAGCTGATGACGAATCATGATCCGGAGGCCGGTTTAGTCTTCTACATGCTGCAACATGCATTTGAGAAAACAATTATCCTTTTGGGCACTGAAACGCCTTGTAATAGGCTAGTTAAAACACTTGGTCTGTTATGCCTTCATGCATATTTATCTGCGACTGATGCTTGCTAATCCGCCATGCTTAAGGTATGATGTTCATAATCCATAGCCATGTATTCAAGCTATCCCTGCAGATAAGAAGCTTAAAACGCCCTGGCGGTTTACCATCGGGCGGGTCACAATACCCAAATATATATATGACCAAGGTTTATAACCAAGGTTGTCAAAGATAACCAATTATGGAAATATATGATACCTATGACCTTTGGGCATAATGTTGGCTGACCAACCTTGTAGTGAGGGTCATAACCCTACTCCGGAGTATAAGTAACTCCTGTTATATGACGCCGGTTTACAATAAAACCGTTCCGGGTTGTGATAAACACCGGTTTATTTCATACTGGTGACTTTGAGTCAAAACTAGACCGGGCTGATAGTCTCCAGATTATAACATGATCATGTACTGACAACTTGTAGTTGACAGCCTAACCGGATTGATGAACACCGGTTTGAAAACATCACAAATCTTGTCAAAAGAAAGAAAAACTTAGCAAAAGGCAAATAAAAACCGTTGTAGTCAAGGCTTTTCAAGGGCTGCCAGGCCACAAATTCGAGGCTTTTCATGGGCTGCCAGGCCACTGAGTTAAACCATTTCACAAAGCCTTTTAAGATGGTCCTCAATCCTTAACCAAGCATCGTTTTAACTTGACAAGTTCAGGGTCTTTATTTTAGAGTAACTTGTCAAAGTTCGAAGGGTCATACCAGGTTTACCTGGGTGGAGTGACTTACTTAAATAGGCAGGTTAACCCGGGGTTTTAGGTGTATACACCAGGCTTCCAAGCCATGGCTTGATAGCCTATTACAAGTGTAGATTCTTTGTTCATTTCGACAGCAAAGAATCCCCAAGCAATATTTTGAGCTATGCTCAGTGGGTGTCCATGTTTGAGTTGTTGTTTTATAACACTCTCTTTGGCCCCGGATTGATTTAGCTTTGAGCCGATCAAGAGGTGTGACTATGGTTCAGATATGACCAAGTCCCCAAGTGATGCTGTGGCATTGCGCCGATCAAGAGGCGTGACTATGGTTCGAATACGACCAAGCCCCCAAGTGACCTTTATATAAAGCTTTACCAAGCTGAATCAAGGAGTAAACCGGACGCCGCTTTATGAACAGAAGCCCCCATGTAACCACACATGATATAAGAAAAACAACAGATACCCCACTTTAGCTGAGGTTCCGATTTATTATATTTATCATAATATATACATTGTCATAATATGTACATAAGCAGAGCCTATAGCTTAAGTATAGTAGGGCCAAAGATGAGCAATATTCCACGGCCGGTTGGTCTCCTCCTCCGATTTACGTGAGTCTTTGCGCTCTCGAACATCGATTAATTAGTATGACCTGTTGTGCAGATTCTTGCTGACCACAAAGGGTCCTTCCCAAGGGGGGGATAGCTTGTGCATATCCGTCTGATCCTGGATGAGTCGAAGCACCAAATCGCCTTCTTGAAAGGTTCTGGTTCTAACCTGGCGGCTGTGATAACGACGCAGATCTTGCTGATAAATTGCCAAACGGGCTGCTGCCATGCCGCGCTCCTCATCCAACAGGTCAAGAGCTTCCTGCCGTGACTTCTCGTTGTCAGCTTCGACATATGTCGCTACACGAGGTGAGTCATGACGGATGTCACTAGGAAGAACTGCTTCCACTCCATAAACCATGAAGAACGGTGTGTATCCTATTGATCTGTTGGGTGTGGTATTGATGCTCCATAACAAAGAAGGTAACTCCTCAACCCAACAACCCGGCGTCCATTGCAAAGGAACCATAAGCCGGGGTTTGATGCCTCTCAAGATCTCTTGATTGGCCCTCTCCGCTTGACCATTGGACTGGGGGTGAGCCACTGATGACACGTCAAGCTGGATGTGCTCACGTTGACAGAACTCCTTCATGGCACCCTTTGACAGATTGGTACCATTGTCTATTATAATGTTGTGTGGAAAGCCAAACCGGAAGATCACCTTTTTGATGAATTGAACCGCTGTAGCTGCATCACACTTACTAACTGGCTCTGCCTCCACCCACTTCGTGAACTTATCAACCGCCACCAAGAGGTGGGTCTTCTTGTCCTTGGATCTCTTGAAGGGCCCAACCATATCCAGCCCCCAAGTTGCAAATGGCCAAGTGATTGGGATCATCCTCAATTCTTGAGCCGGCACATGAGCACATCGTGAGAATTTTTGACATCCATCACAACTCTTGACCAAGTCCTCGGCATCAGCATGAGCTGTTAACGAATAAAAACAGTGACGAAATGCCTTGGCCACCAGAGACTTCGAACCGGCATGGTGACCACAATCTCCTTCGTGGATCTCATGCAAAATTTCACGGCCTTCTTCAGGAGACACACAGCGTTGAAACGCCCCTGTCACGCTGCAATGATGTAACTCGCCATTGATAATAGTCATGGACTTGGACCTCCGGATTATCTGCCTGGCCAAAGTTTCATCCTCTAGTAACTCACCCCGGTTCATATACGCCAAATATGGAACCGTCCAATCCGGGATAACATGAAGAACCGCCACCAACTGAGCTTCCGGATCAGGAATAGCCAAATCCTCTTCACCAGGGAGCTTGACGGACGGATTATGCAGAACATCCAGGAAGACATTAGGTGGAACCGGTTTACGTTGGGAACCCAGGCGGCTTAAAGCGTCCGCCGCTTCATTCTTCCGCCGGTCCACATGATCCACCTGATAACCTTTAAAGTGACCTGCAACAATATCCACCTCACGACGATATGCTGCCATGAGTGGGTCCTTGGAATCCCAAGTGCCGGACACTTGTTGAGCCACTAGATCCGAGTCACCGAAGCACTTAACTCGGCTTAGGTTCATCTCCTTGGCCATCCGAAGACCATGGAGTAAAGCCTCATATTCAGCTGCATTGTTAGTGCAAGGGAACATTAAACGGAGAACATAACAAAACTTATCACCTCGTGGGGAAGTTAATACGACTCCAGCCCCCGAGCCCTCCAATTGCCTGGA
This sequence comes from Triticum aestivum, assembly GCF_018294505.1. Taxonomy (NCBI): domain Eukaryota; kingdom Viridiplantae; phylum Streptophyta; class Magnoliopsida; order Poales; family Poaceae; genus Triticum; species Triticum aestivum. The sequence continues at coordinate 369,748,230 of NC_057796.1, read as the reverse complement.
CCCATCAAAATGAATAGTCCAATAAGTATGATCCGGCTTCTCTTCTGGCGCTTGTAGTTCTGTCCAATCATTGATGAAATCCACAAGTGCTTGAGATTTGATCGCCGTTCGGGGTATGTATTTCAACCCGTGAGGCCCGAGCTCGATAGCCCACTTAGCAATCCGGCCATTTGCTTCCCTGTTCTGGATTATATCCCCCAAAGGAGCAGAGCTGACCACCATGATGGGATGACCTTGGAAATATTGCTTAAGCTTCCAGCTTGCCATGAAAACTCCATACACCAATTTCTGCCAATGCGGCTACCTCTGCTTGGACTCAATAAGTACCTCACTGATATAGTAAACCGGCCGCTGAACCGGATATTCCTTTCCTGCTTCTTTGCGTTCCATCACAATAGCTACGCTAACAGCCCGGGCATTAGCTGCCACATATAGCAACAATGGCTCTTTGTCAACCGGGGCAGCGAGAACCGGCAGATTAGCCATCTGCCACTTTAAATCCTCAAATGCTTCATTAGCGGCGTTACTCCAGACGAAGTTATCCGTTTTCTTCAGCATCTGATACAAAGGGATGGCCTTCTCGCCAAGGCGGCTGATAAACTGGCTCAAAGCGGCAATCCGGCCTGCCAGGCGTTGAACATCATTGATACACTTCGGTTTGGCCAAAGAAGTAATGGCTTTGATCTTTTTCGGATTAGCTTCAATGCCCCTGTTAGACACCAGGAAACCCAAGAGCTTGCCTGCCGGTACACCAAAGACACACTTGGCCGGATTAAGCATCATTTTATAAACCCGGAGGTTATCAAAAGTCTCCTTCAAGTCATCAATCCGTGTCTCCTTCTTCCTGGATTTCACCACAATATCATCCACATAGGCGTGAACATTGCGGCCGATCTGTTTATGAAGACAATTCTGTACACACCGTTGATAAGTCGCCTGGGCACTCTTGAGCCCAAAGGGCATAGACACATAGCAGAAGGCTCCAAAGGGAGTTATGAAGGCTACCTTCTCCTGGTCCTTAACTGCCATTTTGATCTGATGGTAGCCAGAATATGCATCCAGAAAGCTCAAACGCTCGCAACCCGCCGTAGCATCAATAATTTGATCAATACGGGGGAGGGCAGAAGGATCCGCCGGACAAGCTTTGTTGAGATCTGTGTAGTCCACACACATACGCCAAGTGCCGTTCTTCTTAAGGACCAGCACCGGATTAGCCAACCACTCAGGATGAAATACCTCAACGATAAATCCAGCCGCCAAAAGCCTGGCTACTTCTTCACCAATACGCCAAGTGCCGTTCTTCTTAAGGACCAGCACCGGATTAGCCAACCACTCAGGATGAAATACCTCAACGATAAATCCAGCCGCCAAAAGCCTGGCCACTATGATACTCCCCTTATGACCCGGCATCTTGAGCTGCAGATAGACATAACAGGGCCTTGCCACAAACTTAGCATAAGCCGGTCGTCCAAACAGGGCATCATATGGGCTCTTGATTTTCACCACCTCAAAGGTCAACTTCTCCGATCTTGAATCATGCTCGTCGCCAAAAGCAACCTCCAGAGCTATCTTACCAATGGGATATGCCGATTTACCAGGTACCACACCATGAAAGACCGTGTTGGACGGTTTAAGATTTTTATCCGTTAACCCCATGCGACGGAAGGTTTCATAATACAAGATGTTGATACTACTCCCTCCATCCATGAGTACTTTGGTGAACTTATAACCTCCCACCTGATGCGCCACCACCAACGCTAGATGACCCGGATTATCAACCCGGGGCGGATGATCCTCTCGACTCCACACTATAGGCTGTTCAGACCAGTGTAAGTATCGGGGAACCGCCGGTTCAACGGAATCCACTGCCCTTTTATGAAGCTTCTGATCGCGTATGTCCAGGCTAGTGGTGAAGACATGATACTGCCCGCTATTCAACTGCTTCGGATTGCTCTGGTAACCCGACTGCTGTTGTTGCTGTTTCTGATTCCCCTGATTGTGATAACCACCTTGGTTGCTCTGATTGCCTTGATTACCCTGTCCACTCTGGTTGCCATGAAAGCCTGAACCGGAACTACCTCCACCGTAACCCGGCCCATGAGATCCGGGGCCTGAACCGCCACCCGGTCCATGATCATACCGAAAAACATCAGAGTTTTTGAACTCTTGCATGATGTAACAATCTTTCCAAAGGTGCGTGGACGGGTTCTCCTTCGTCCCCTGCTTTGGGCAAGGCTGGTTCAACACATAAGATAAGCGGTCCAGATTAGGACTTGGTCCTTCACCGCGCTGAGGCGGTCTACCTTTACGCTGTTGGCCTTTTTCCTGCGCATTGGTATTAGCCACAAAATCCAAGCTATTATCCGCTTTACGCTTACCGTTGTTTCCATGGCCCGCCGAGTTGTGCTGCTGCCCCTTGGTATGTCCGCTCTTCTTTCCCTTCCCTGTCTTTTCATCGTCAGACTCGGGGTCCTTGGTACCATCAGATTCAGCATATTTCACCAGAGCAGCCATGAGAGTCCCCATATCATTGCAGTGGCGTTTGAGCCATCCCATCTTCAGCTTCAGAGGTGCAAACCGGCAATTGCCTTCCAATGTTAAAACTGCTGTGTCAGCGTTAATGTGGTCCGATGAATGCAAAATCTTCGAAACCCGGCGTACCCAATGGGTGGTTGACTCTCCTTCCTCCTGGACACAGGCCGCTAGGTCCACAATTGACATGGGTTGCTTGCACGTATCCTTGAAGTTCTGGATAAACCGGGCCCTCAGCTCGGCCCATGACCCAATGGAATTGGCTAGTAACTTTTTCAACCAGGTTCGAGCCGTTCCTTCCAACATCATGGTAAAGTATTTAGCGCACGCTGCATCGTCCACATCCAGCATCTTCATTGCCATCTCATAGCTTTCCACCCATGACTCGGGGGATAAATCAGCGGTGTAATTCGGCACTTTTCGTGGGCCTTTGAAATCCTTGGGCAGACGCACGTTGCGCAGCGCTGGGACGAGACACGGTACTCCCAAAGCGCTAGAGGTAACCCCTAGTTCCACCGATGTGGTTGGACGAACCGGAGTAAGTTGGCGGGCCTCATGCTGTGCAGCTAACTCGGCCTCTTGACGAGCTCTAGAGCGATCCACCACATCCTGAGCAACTCCACCACCACCTGCCGGGTTATAGCCACGGGGCGGATCACGGTTCCGCGCATTGCTTGACACGGCCGGTTCGTCCATACGCCTGCTGTAGCTCCGGCTTGGGCGGGGAGTAGAATGGATTCTCTCGCGACTATATGAATAAGCATGTTGTTGAACCAAAGCTGTCTGAAGAAGCTCCCTAGCCTGTCGCGTCTCGACTGCCACTGGAGACTCGCCTTCGATCGGTAGGGCCGCCAGCCGCGAAGCGGCAGCGACAATGTTTTCCATCGGGTTAGAGTAATGACCTGGTGGTGTTGGGACATGCTGTGGAGAAACATGATTCTGGCGAGGCGGATCCACCAAACGTGGCTAAACCGGCGCCCCTGCTCCAGGTGCCTCCGCCCGGTTTACCATCGGCGGATTACTGGTCCCCACTCCTGGGGTGTTAAAGAGGTTCCTGGCCTCATAAACCGGCGGCAGGCGAGATTGGTACCTCCTCTTCAGGACATCATTTGACGCACTCTGATCCAGCATAAGCCGGTAAGCCTGCGCATCCAATGCGGCCCGGTCCGCAGCCATCCTGGTATCCTCAGCTGCCAAGTCGACTTTGGCCTGGGCGATCTGATCATTCACCTTCGCGATCTCTGCATTATGTGCATCTTGATCCGCCGGATTAACCTCCGCCGTCAGCGTTGCCAAAGCGTCAAATAGATCAGATAGGACCTGAGCCGGTGGTCGCACATGGCCTCCTGCCCCAGCCGCTGTCGCTGCTGCTGATCTGGAAATCACCGCCGCTGCGGTCGAAGAGTGGAGCGCTGGCTGTGTGCCGGCCATGAAGATCGCAACCCGGTTTGGCGGATCAAAGGGGTCCGGAATACTGTCGCCATCGGAACAGCCCCCAATCCGGCCATCTTGCAACTGATATAACGACTCGGTTTCTCCGGTCGATGACTCGTCGCCGGAATAAACGACGGTTTCACCACCAGATTCCGATCTATCCTCAGATTCCACTCCGTGGATGACTCCCACAAAGGCACGCTTCACGGCAGGCTTACCCCGGGCAGATCTAGCACGCTGAGCCGTCTCGATGATGTCAGTGCAGATGTCCGGCTCAGGGCCTGGTTCGCCAATCTTCCCAATGAAAACGTGTATGCCGTCAAAGGGGACCCGGTATCCGTACTCGATTGAGCCGGCCTTGGGGCCCCAGCCTGTGTCATCGATGTAGAGCTTGCCACGATGACTCTTGGTCATCCGGCTCACAGCGTAGCCCTTGAGTCCTTCGAAGCTGCCCTCTAAGAACTCGAAACCATCGTGCGATAGCCCCACGGTGGGCGCCAACTGTCATGGTTTTGTCACGTCAGATGTCCTAAGGAAAGGACTTAGTCGTGGAGCCATCGCGCGGGTTAACTTAAAGGGGTTAAAGCGGACAAGGGACGCTGAGAGTTTATACTGGTTCGGCCCCTTGCGGTGAAGGTAAAAGCCTAATCCTGTTGTTGTGGAATTGCTAGGGTTTCGATGACCAGGGAGCGAATACGCTTTGCCCGAGTCTTGAGTTGTTGTCTGTTGTCCTTGAACTGCCGCCGGGTCGTCCCCTTATATATATGGGTTGACGCCCGTCAGTTTACAGAATCCCGAGGCCGGCTCATAAACGTGTCCGGCTCGGTCTCTGCTCTTTCTATCTTACAACACAAGTTTACATGTCAATGTCGGTTTATATCTACAGTCCTTAAACCGGCTTTGGGCCCTGGGCCTTCATAAAGTATCATCGTTTGTCTTCATGGGCTTCAGATATAGTGAACTAACATGGGGTTAACCCGGCCTCTCCCGGCCGGTTTACGCCCAGTGGTAATATCCCCAACAGCTCCCGAACTATGCGCCTAAGGATCGAAGGTAACAAGAGGCAGGGACACGATGTTTACCCAGGTTCGGGCCCTCTCGATGGAGGTAATACCCTACTTCCTGCTTGATTGACTTTGATGAGTATAAGGGTTACAAGAGTTGATCTACCTCAAGATCGTGATGGCTAAACCCTAGATGTCTAGCTTGTATCATTATGATGGCACCTACGGACTAAACCCTCCAGTTTATATAGACACCAGAGGGGCTAGGGTTGTACAAAGTCGGTTTACAGAGAAAGGAATCTTCATATCTGAACGCCAAGCTTGCCTTCCACGCCAAGGGGAGTCCCATCCAGACACGGGGGAACGCCTTCCATCTTGTATCTTCACGGCCCATGAGTCTGACCCATGTCACATAGCCCGGACGCCCGAGGACCCCCTAATCCAGGACTCCCTCAATCGCTCAAGCTAAGCAAGAGCTGGCGGCTGAGAAGCCAGGATGGCTGTAGAACGGGCTGCTTTGGACGCCCAAGCTCACATTGGATCAGAATGCTTCAAATGAAATCATGAGGAGGAGGCATCAGACTCGTTTACCTTCGGTCTATGAGGCGAGAAACCTCTTTAACATGCCTGGAGCAGGGACCAGCAACCCGCCGGTGGTGAGCTGGGCGGCCGAAGCGCCTGGGACTGGAATGCCGGTTCAACCACGGGGGTGATGGACCCGCCATGTTTGAATAAAGTATGTTCCGACGCCTCCGGGTCATTATTCTAACCCGTTGGATAATATGATTGCTGCGGCAACACGACTGGCGGCTCTACCGGTTTAAGGCGAGTCCCCGATGGCAATAGAGACGCGGAGGGCCAGAGAACTTCTTCAGACAGCGTTGGAGCAGCAAGCGGCTTATTCTTACAGTCGCGAGCGGGTTCATTCAATCCCTCGTCCAAGCCGGAGTTGCATCAGGCACATCGACTCCCCGGCGGTCTCAAGCAATGAACAGCGTCGTAACCCGCCTCGTGGACATGACCCGGCGCGCGGTGGTGCTAATGCTCAGACTCTGGTGGATCAGGGTAGAGCGCGTCGGGAGGGTGAGCTGGCAGCTCAGTACGCAGCTCATCAACATTCTCCGGCTTATCCGACGACTTTGGTAGAGGCGGGTGTGACCTCTAGAACCTTGGGTGTGCCATGTTTAGTGCCGGCTCTGCGTAACGAGCATTTGCCCAAGGATTACAAGGGTCCTCGCAAGGTGCCTAACTACATAGCTGATCTAACCCCTCAAGCATGGGTCGAGAGTTATGAGATGGCCATGGAGTTGCTGGATGTTAGCGATGCTGCGTGTGCTAATATAAGTATTTCACTATGATGTTGGATGGGACGGCCCGCACTTGGTTGAAAGGACTTCCTGCCAACTCCATTGGATCGTGGGCCGAGTTAAAAGCACGGTTTATCCAGAATTTTAAAGATACATGCAAGCAGCCTATGTCAATTGTGGATTTAGACACCTATGTCCAAGAAGAGGGCGAGACAACAACCCACTGGGTGCGCCGGGTGTCGTGGTTTTGTCACGGCAGATGTCCTAAGGAAAGGACTTAGTCGTGGAGCCATTGCTACGGGTTAGCTTAAAGGGGTTAAAGCGGACAAGGGATGCAGAGAGTTTATACTGGTTCGGCCCCTTGCGGTGAAGGTAAAAGCCTAATCCAGTTGTTGTGGAATTGCTAGGGTTTCGATGACCAGGGAGCGAATACGCTTTGCCTGAGTCTCGAGTTGTTGTCTGTTGTCCTCAAACCGCTGCCGGGTCGTCCCCTTATATACATGGGTTGACGCCCGTCGGTTTATAGAATCCCGAGGCCGGCTCATAAACGTGTCCAGCCCGGTCTCTACTCTTTCTATCTTACAACACAAGTTTACATATCAACGCCGGTTTATGTCTACAGGCCTTAAACCAGCTTTTGGGCCCTGGGCCTTCATAAAGCGTCACCGTCTTTGTCTTCATGGGCTTCAGATACAGTGAACATTATGGGGTTAACTCGTCCTCTCCTGGCTGGTTTACGCCAGTAATAATATCCCCAACATTAGGCCCCAGATTGATTTGAGCTGGTTCATGTCAATCCTCAACTCATCATCATCTTCACAGAAACCGTGTAAACCGCCATGACGTCACTTTCCAGGATCATGATAAATCGCCATGACGTCATCTGTTATTAAGAACTGTGCATAACCCACCTTTATTAATGAGCCTCCGACAATCGAGGCAACAGAGCTGTCACATATCCCATTTTTTCGGGCTCCTCGATTCTCGCATCTGCCTTTTATCCATTCCCCTTATAAATTTTCACTTTTCCCCTCGTGCCTCTTCGCGTCTTCTTCCTCACGTCGACCGACCTTCAAGCTCTGCCACCGCCGTCGTCCTTCGCCTCTGCCTCGACAAAGGCCGCTGCATCAACCTGACCATATCAGAGAAACGCGGTGATCCTGCGTTGCTTCCTCAGCACCAGTAAGTTCCTCTTCCCCTCACCCCAGATCCACCATTAGGGTTCGGTGTTCTTCATAGTTCTTCGAATTTCTTGAAGTTGTTCCTTCTTTAGTAATACCAATGGCTAGTTAGATCTATTTTTTTAGCGTCTTTTGTAGTTTAAACTCCTTTTTTCTTGTTAAGGCATCTGTTTAAATAAAACCCATCTAAACTTACTGAACTTTTTGAGCACTTGAAATTAGGCCAGAATATATTTTGATTTTCCAACGCACGGCGGATCTGAAATTACCATGCCAAACTGTGAAACTTGTTTTTCCTTCACTTACACATCTTTAGACTTGTATCTTCAATACAAGATTAGGCGGTTTAACCTCATAGAAAAAATGATGATCCGGTAGATACCATTAGTCCCCTATTGAACCGCCAATGCATTTATCTTTGCACCTTCTCCATTGTCAGACTCAGGTTTACCAATAACAAACTCTGGTTTAACATTATGCATACACCCTTGCACCACTGTATAGCTGTCCATTGTGAATCTTAAACCGGTCATAATTATGTTTCAGCTTGTCATTGAAATGGCCAAACAAGTCTATGAGTGCAACTGGGCTCCTTCCCGGGTTACCGAAGAGCAATTAAACAGATGTGTCGCCACTGGCGCTTTAGCCAAGAAAGAGGTCATCCCCTGGAGAGCTCTCGGTCTAGAAAATCCTCCTACACCCAAGGGGACGGAGAGGTAGCCATTTTTGTTGATCATCTGGGCCGAGGCTGTAGCCCTCCCGGTTCAAAATTCTTCCGAGATGTGCTGGCTAGTTTTCAGCTTCACCCTCAAGACATCGGTCCAAATTCTGTAACCAACATCTGCCACTTCCAAGTCTTCTGTGAGGCTTATCTGCAAGAGGAACCTACAGTTGAACTGTTTAGGGATTTCTTTCACTTAAACCGCCGCACAGAGTTCATGGATGGACCCAATACTGAATTGGGCGGAATGGCGGTTCAGAAAAGGAAGGAAGTCACTTTCCCTCATGCCAAGCTTCATAGTCACCCCAAAGAATGGAACCAAACTTGGTTTTACTGCAAGGATACATCTCCAACTGATGAAAACCCCTTGCCGGGTTACCGCTCTCACCACCTTAGCAACACACATCTCTTTCCTCAGAGGTTGACGGCAAAAGAAAGGGCCAACTATGCCCCACAATTGTCAGAGCTTAGAGCCTTCATGGCGAACGGTTTAACAGGTGTTGACTTTGCTCGTTGTTGGATAAGCTGGAGCATTTTGCCCTTAAGCCGGCGCCCCGGTTTGATGTGTGAATACACAGGAAGTTTGACCGATCCTCAATGACATATTAATATTCAGCTAACAGAGGCTGAAGTTACCGAGGCTGTCAAGAAAATGTTGAATGAACCGGAGGCCGTCTGTGGCCAGACCGGACTAAGTCCTTTCTGCACCTCCAACAAACCGCTAGCTGTAAGAACCATATACCCCTTTTGTCGTAAGTTGCTTCTTTCCAAATATTCTCTGAAAGTTTGTCTATTTTTGACAGGGTGATGATCCATTCTGGAATAAAAAACCGCCACAGGATAAACCGGCAAAACCATAGGACAAACCGGCCAAGCCGCTTCACCCGAAGACCAAAGTTGTTAAGAAACCTGCCAAGAAAAGGACCACTGCATCCTCCGAGCCAAATGCTGATGATGATGTGGGTAACCCGGAATCAGAGGTAGAACTTGACTCTCTTGGTTCATTTTTCGTACACCTCATTGACAATGACTAGTAGAGGTAATCATTCTTTCCTCCGATTCAGATCCTCTGCCAACATCGAAAATCCGTCGGGCAAACCAGAAAGTAAAATTTTCTCACCCCCTTGCTTACTTGGATCCAAACTTTCTTTTGAAGACACAGCAACACGAAGCTCGCCGCACGACCCGGCACAGCGGCCAGGTAGTTACCTCCGCCGGTTTACCGAACACTCCGGTTCGGAAACGCCGATCAGAGGTCTCTTATACTCTTGACACTTCTTGCCCCTAGGCGAGTTGTTTCCAACAGCCTCTTAATTTGTCTGATTCAAATTATCAGGGCACTTCCCACTCATCTTCTGGCGAGTCATCGGCCACAAAGCTTCCACCCCTCAAGACAGTTCCTGGGTAAGTTATGCATTTGCTTTTATCCTTGATGTATTATTTTTGCATACTGTACTGATCTTCATGTTTATTTTCTTCAGTGCCAAGCCCAGGCCCAGCAAGAAGGCTCGGTTGAATAAACCGGCTGACGATAATACGGTTGTTGAATCGGAAAAAACTCCAGATCCAGAAGAAACCGATGCTGATGCCATGCTCAATGAACCGCCGCCTCAAGACCAGGACTTGTTTACTGAACAAGTAGAAATTGACACCACAAGCCATGCTGCAAATCCGTCCAGCCCGGCCCGACCTGATGATAAACCGGCCAGCCCAGCTAAGGACACTGACAATCTGCCAACTCCCGTGAAGGCTGCTGAAGATAAAGAGGATGATGTTATAGTCACCAGCGTCGGCCACACCGCTCCTAGCAACCCAGTCGCTTTGTCCAAACATAGCGCCAAGGACAAGCTTTCTGCTATGGGCAAAGGAAAATGGAGCACCGATTTGTCCAGCTACACCCATCTCAGCGCCCAAGACATTCACTCTGGCTTCTTGAACCGTCTATACACCAGTCATGATTATGAAGCCAGTTTAGTAAATCTGATGAAGGGGCGATATGAGGTAACCACACCACTATTTCTCTTATGTCCAATTTCAAATATCAACACCAGTAGCCCCAAGTGACGGTTTATGATTTCAATCCAAACCGGGAATTAGCAATAACTTAACTTTGCATGCTTAGCCTCCAGGGACCAGATTACCTTCTTTAAGATGAATAGGTCCTTTAAAATTGCAGTACTGATCTTTCACTGGTATAGTCCCCAAGGGCCGGTTTAACTTTATAAAGATGAACCGGGACTATAGAAGAATTCCCATATCAGCAGTTATGAGCAAACACACATTAGCCCCCAAGTGCCAAGATTAATACTTGTATTGTGCTTGGGACTTGTAGAAATTTCTGATAAGGAGCAAATATGCATTAGCCCCCAAGTATCAAGGGCATAACTTGTTATGTGTTTGGTACTTCAAATATGTACTGTCAACTCATTATACATCTGTCCCTTTATAGGCTGAGCTGAGCAAGAAGGAAAGCCAAACCGCTGATCTGCAAGAGAACATCAAGTCCCAGCAAGCCGAAACCTCCAAGGCCAAGGAAGAGTTGACCAGCGCTCTAGACGCTATGAAGAAACTAAAAGAGAGCTTCAACAAGGAGCGGGCGGATTGGGAGACAGAAAAATCCGCTTTGCGAAAAAGGGTCGAGGACGCAGAAGCAGCTCTTAAACCGGTGGTAGATGAGCTGACTGGCGTAAAGCGGCAGATTCATGCCATGATTGCTGCTGTGTTCGGTAAACATCTTGTCCTTATACATTCAACATATCTTCCCATGTGTTTCCGGTTTACTGATGTTTACAATGATGCAGGAACTCGCATTAGCCATCTGGGCTCTGATGTATAGAAGAAGGTGAAGGCTGCTTATACTCTGATAGAGCAGTTGTATACCGGTGCGCAGTGGATCATCTACACCGCTTCACACAATAAGCCTCCCGCCACTTTAATCAAGGAAACCTTAGAAAGGTTATCTATGCTTCCTACCCGGGTAGAAGAGCTTAAAAAGTCTGCTGCAAGAGCAGGTGCTCTGACCGCCCTAACCCGGGCAAAAGCATGGGTACCTGACTTTGATCCAGTAGAAGCGGCCAAAGGCTATCCCAGCTTGAAAGAAGACGGATCATAATTCGGCAATGATGATCTCTGAGCCATAAACCGGGAAGTACGTCCACTGGCTTGTCAACTGGCTGAAGAGGCAGATCTCTCGTACTATCAGGCGAGTTATGATGACAAGAATAGACAGGTTGCTGCACCAATTCCGGAAGCGCAAAATCTTATTCCACCAATCTGTAAGCATACCTATGCCCCTGATATTGAACCGTCCACCTTATAAGCGATGAAGCTGTATTCCAAGCCCTAACTGGGATCGACTGGGAAACTGTTGACTTCCAGCCACTGGGTAGAGAAGAGGGAGTTGAACCGGTGCAAGATGACCCGCAGCTGTCAGGCCAAGCTGGCGACGAATCATGATCCGGAGACCGGTTTAGTCTTCGACATGCTGCAATGCTTATTATGAAACAATTATCCTTTTGGGCACTGAAACGCCTTGTAATAGGCTAGTTAAAACACTTGGTCTTGGTATGCCTTCGTGCATATTTATCTATGCCTGACACTTGCTAATCCGCCATGCTTTAAGACATATTATGCTCATAATCCATAGCAATTTACTCAAGCTATTCCTGCACACAAGAAATAGATAGTGTCCTGGCGGTGTACCGCCGGACGGGTCATGATGCCCAGATGTATAGCCCGGGTTTATAACCGAGGCTGTAAAAAGTTGATCAAATATGAAAACAATTGATACTTGTGACTTTGAGTCATAATGTTGGCTGACCAACTGTTGTAGTGAGGGTAATAACCCTAACCCGAAGTATTAATAACTCATGTCATATTATGCCAGTTTACGATAAAACCGTTCTGGGTTATGATAAACACCGGTTTATTCAATACTGGCGACTTTGAGTCTAAACCAGACCGGGTTAAGAAACTCTGGGTTATAATTGAGTACGTACAGACAACTTGTAGTTGACAGCGTAGCCGGGTTAATGAACACCGATTTAACAGAAACACCATAAGTTTTGTCAAAAGAGAGAAAAACTTGGCAAAAAGCAAATGAAAACTTGTAGTCGAGGCTTTTCACGGGCTGCCAGGCCCCAAATTTGAGGCTTTTCATGGGCTGCCAGGCCACTGAGTTAAACCATTTCACAAAGCCTTTTAAGATGGTCCATCCTTAACCAATCATCGTTTTAACTTGACAAGTTCAGGGTCTTATTTAGAGTAACTTGTCAAAGTTCGAAGGGTCATACCAGGTTTACCTGGGCAGAGTGACTTACTTAAATAGGCAGGCTAACCCGGAGTTTTAGGTATATACACCAGGCTTCCAAGCCATGGCTTGATAGCCCATTATAAGTGTAGATTCTTTGTTCATTGCGACAGCAAAGAATCCGCAAGTAACATTTTGAGCTGTGCTCAGTGGGTGCCTATGTTTGAGTTGCTCTTTTGCAACACTCTTTGGCCCCGAAGTAATTTTGGCGTTTGAACCAATCAAGAGGTGTGACTATGGTTCGTACAGGACCAAGCCCCCAAGTGATTTTGTGGCATTGCACCGATCAAGAGGTGTGACTATGGTTCGAATACGACCAAGCCCCCAAGTGATCTTTATATAAAGCTTTAACAAGCTGAATCAAGGGGTAAACCAGACGCCGCTTTATGAACAGAAGACCCCATGTAACCACACCTGATATAAGAAAAACAACAGATACCCCGCTTTAGCTGAGGTTCCGGTTTATTATATAATATATACATTGTCATAATATGTACAGAAGCAGAGCCTGTGGCTCAAGTATAGTAGGGCCGAAGATGAGCAATATTCCATGGCCGGTGGGTCTCCTCCTCCGATTTATGTGAGTCTTTGCGCTCTCGAACATCTATAAGGTAGTATGACCTGTTGAAAGGATCGATATAGTTGACTAGAAGGGGGGTGAATAGGCAACTAACAATTTTTAGCTTTTCTTTACCAATTTAAACTTTGCATCAAAGTAGGTTGTCTAGATATGCAACTAGGTGGGCAACCTATATGATGCAACAACAACTAGCACACACGCAAGGAAGGGATACAACACAATATAAGCACGCACAAGTAAAGGTAAGAGATAACCAAGAGTGGAGCCGGTGGGGACGAGGATGTGTTACCGAAGTTCCTTCCTTTTGAGGGGAAGTACGTCTCTGTTAGAGCGGTGTGGAGGCATAATGCTCCCCAAGAAGCCACTAGGGCCACCCTATTCTCCTCACGCCCTCACACAATGCGAGATGCCGTGATTCCACTATTGGTGCCCTTGAAAGCGGCGACCGAACCTTTACAAACAAGGTTGGGGCAATCTCCACAACTTAATTGGAGGCTCCCAACGACACCACGAAGCTTCACCACAATGGACTATGGCTCCACGGTGACCTCAACCGTCTAGGATGCTCAAACACCCAAGAGTAACAAGATCCGCTAGGGATTAGTGGGGGGAATCAAATTTCTCTTGGTGGAAGTGTAGATCGGGGCCTTCTCAACCAATCCCGAGCAAATCAACAAGTTTGATTGGTTAGAGAGAGAGATCGAGCGAAAATGGAGCTTGGAGCAACAATGGAGCTTTTGGGGCAAGAGGTAGGTCAACTTTGGGGAAGAAGACCTCCTTATATAGTGGGGGGGGAACAATCCAACCGTTACCCCCCACACCAGCCCCGCAGAGAGCGGTACTACCGCTTGGCCAGCGGTACTACCGCTCCCCCTCGCGGTACTGCCGCTGGGCCCAGAGCAGTACTACCGCGGTGGTCAGGGCGGTACTACTGCATACGAGCGGTACTACGGCCCCCACTGCCGCGGCTAGTACCGTAAAACCCGACACGAAAAAAGACCCCTCGAATCGAGGCGGTACTAGCACGAGACCGCAGCGGTACTACGGTTGGGGGCTACCAGCGGTACTACCGCTCTGGAGCGGTACTACCGCTCTGGAGCGGTACTACCGCTTGTAGCACCCAAGCGGTACTACCGCTCCGGCCCGCGGTACTACTGCTGGGACCAAAGAGGGCACACTGAGAAGGGGAACGAGCCCATCATTGAAGCGGAAAGGCTCGGAGGGGGGCAAAGGAAGTGTACATGATGATTCCGCCCTAGCCTTTCCAAAGCGGACCCCCTCTTGATAGTACGGTGAACCCTATGAAACTAGTCCACCAAACTAATTCGAAAGGACTACACCGTCTTCGCTTCAAGCTCCGAGGGGAGGGAATCATCTTGTGCCAAAAGGATGAATCTCTGAAAACACTCAATGCACACGATTAGTCCGCAAAAGCATTGTCATCAATCACCAAAACATCTTAGGGATAAATATGCCCTTACAATCTCCCCCTTTTTGGTGGATTGATGACAATACAGGATTGGCACAAACGGGAAAAGACAAAGGACATAAGCAAACCCCAAATCTCTAAAATATAGACGGGCTCCCCCTAGATGTGTGCCATCAAGATAAGTGCTTTGGACTGCACGACACACATACTAGGATCAACACTCCCCCTGTATTTTAGAGACCAACAACCTAAGTGAGATTCAAGAGAGCAGGATATATAACATAATAAGCATGCAACTCATGAGATACCAAATGACTAGAGACATAGACAAAGATATGATAAGGATAAGGTAGCATATGTCTCACACCATATGACTGGAACTAAGGTCTCACTGAACACAAAACCAAACAAAGCACAAGGTAGCAAACACAACGAAAGCACAAAGACAAAGACACACTCGCAACACAACGACGCAAATCCCTAAACTCTCTCCCCCTTTGGCATCGAGACACCAAAAGGGGCAAAGAGCTAACCTACGGCTCCAGGTGAGAGCATGCTGAGGATCTCGAACATCAGGACTCTGCGTGATCATCTGCACCGCCGTCCTCGGCCAGAAACTGCTCGGCATCTGAATCGGTCCACGGACAGTGCTGCTGGATCCACTCCTCCTCCTCAGTGATCTGACCCTCAGAGCCGCTGGTGACTGTCGCACCCAACTGACGCATAAGCTCCTTGTGATGTCCCCTTGCCTTCTTCTCACCCACATGAGTCATGTACTGACCGTGAGACTCCATGTAGAACAGCTTCTTCATCTTGTGTTTGAGCTTCTTTGCCCAAGAGGGCTCTGCCGCAGAAGGCTCTGTCCCAGAAGGCACATAATCCTCATAGTCGTCATCGGCATCAGCCTCGCCCTCGGTCTCCATGGCAGCAGCAGAAGATGGAACTCCAGCTCTAGGAACGGATGTGCCCCAATTATCCTTCTTCCTCAGACGCTTGATCTCATGAGAAACCAACTCTCCAGTTTCCAGCTACTCCTCAGGATAGGTACGTCTCCAGGCCTTCTCAATGAGCAACATAATGAACGGACCATAAATCGGGCACTTGCGCTCAGAAATAGCAGCAAGAAGTTCAGACCACATAACATGAGAGATGTCCAGGGACTCGCCAGTGTTTGCGTCCTTCTCACGCTGGCAGAAGAGAAGCATGTCCACGAGATAAGAGTGTACCATGTCCAGATTCCCGATACGAGGGAAGAGAGTCTCGCGGAAGATACGGTGAAGGATGTCCAGAAAGGCAGACAACTCATAGGTTTCCTTCCTGGTCTTAGGGTTGACCTTCCGAGTACAGTAGGGCCAGAGGGCTTGCTTGTGAGTGGAGGTAACATTGCGGTGAGGACGAAATCCGACTGGAGTCTCGAGCCCTTGATCTTCCACCTCAAGCAACTCCATGAAGGCCTTCCACTTGACAGCTAGCAACTTCCCATTAGTCATCCAAGTCAGAGTCCTGTCTTCATCAGTTCCTAGGTGGACAGTGGCAAAGAACTGAGCCAGCAAATCTGCATCAAAGTCCTTGTTGAACTGCATGATCCTGAGAATGTTCAACTGAGAGCACATCTGAAGGGCATCACCAAAGTACTCAGGGTCCTTCTCCATAGCATCTGTGTTGATGGAATGAACATTGACAAAGAGGTTCTTCTTAGCCTTGATCACGTCAAAGTAGGTGGCATACTGAAACCGGTTCCAAAACGGGCGATTGACAAGGTTGGATTCTTGGTCTTCCTCATATGGGTTGCGGCGACGCCTGTCCCAGAATTCCTTGCTGGTCATCTCAGTCACCTTCTTGCCACTTGGCTTCGGCCTGTTGGCAGTCTTCTTCTTGAGAGGAGGATTAGCACTTGAGGAAGCACCTACTGGCGGCGGTGGAGCACTGGAGGAACCACCTGCAGGCTCAGATGAGCGGTACCGCTTTGACGTTGAACGCCCGGGGTTGACACGGCGGACTTGCTGCTCAGGATGTTCATCACCTGGAACCAAACACACGGACACATGAAACAACTAGAAGGAACGATCAAAACCAAATAAACACAACAAATATGGATCAACATGTGGTAGGAAACGATGGAACTGGGCATCCGGCGGTAGTACCGTGCCTGCACAACGGCAGTACCGCACCAGCGGTAGTAC
Organism: Triticum aestivum; assembly: GCF_018294505.1. NCBI lineage: Eukaryota > Viridiplantae > Streptophyta > Magnoliopsida > Poales > Poaceae > Triticum > Triticum aestivum. The sequence goes on along the minus strand of NC_057796.1, from coordinate 369,731,550 downwards.
CGTGCCTCCACAGCGGCAGTACCGCTCCAGCGGTAGTACCGCGCCAGATGGGCGGTAGTACCGCCCGAGACGGGGCACAGAGGATCCCTACTGCCGTGGTCAGATCCGGCACTACCGGGGATGCCAAATTCAAAAATAAACCTACCAAACATCAATCCAAAGAGTCTAGTTGCCTTCTCCAACCTACTCAAGCCTAGATTTGGCCAAAAATCTAGAGATGCAACCACTATTGCCCCTAAAACGTGAGATCTGAAAACTAGACAAGAAGAGAAGAGGAACAGGGGGTAATACCGGCATCCATGGCAAGAGAACGAGGTGGGGATCAACTCCACCGAAGGAAATGGAGAGGAACGGTCTGGAGACGGAGGGCCGCCGGAGCCCTCCAGCGGCGAGATGGCGCTGGAGAGAGGAAGAGGAACGAGGGGACGAAGCAAATGGGTACGGGGGGAGGAAACCACCCCTGCCCACGACTTAACCCCCTGGCCCCGCCCCTCAGCGGTAGTACCGTGGTGATTGGCGGTAGTACCGCTTAGCCACATAAGCGGTAGTACCGCTCCCGTATAGCGGTAGTACCGCGCCTTCACAGCGGTAGTACCGCCCAGCGCAACTCAAAACTAGACTCAACACCTATGGCACAAAAAGAAAAGAAGGGAAACGACGGCAAGAAGAGAAAACCAACACAAAGCAACAAGAGCACCAGTAAGAGAACAAGAACCACACACCTCTACACGAGAGGGCGGTGGCCGAGGCCACCTATGTTTGAGTCAATTGGTATGGCACCGCGAAGAATTATCCTTGGGCCCATGACCAAAACTCATCTTTTAAGCACAAGTACCATCAAAAATGGCTAATGTGAAAGAGTGAGATTAGTTTATGCATTATGGGGGGAGGAAGAGTTCATTGAGAGAACAACACTCCCCCTATGTCCATGCCTACACCTAGACAAGAATGCATGATGAATGTGAGGGGTGTGCAAAGGTTCAAACCACATTGCTCGAATCAATGATATTTAGCTCATGCCTTAACTCGCGAAATCTTGCTTCATCCAATGGCTTCGTGAAAATATCTACAAGGTTATCATGAGTGTTGACATAGTTGAGCTCGATCTCCCCTCACCTAATATGATCCCGGATGAAGTGATACCGAATCTCAATATGCTTCGTCTTGAAGTGTTGCACCGGGTTGAGAGAAATCTTGATGGCACTTTCATTGTCACACCAAAGAGGCACTTTGTCACAAATGACACCGTAATCCTTTAAAGTTTGCCTCATCCATAAGAGTTGTGCACAACAACTCCCGGCCGCCACATACTCCGCTTCGGTGGACGAGAGAGACACACAACTTTGCTTTTTAGAAGACCAACTTACCAAAGAGCAACCAAGAAATTGGCACCCTCCGGAAGTGGATTTCCTATCCACTTTGTCTCCCGCCCAATCGGAGTCCGAATAACCTACAAGCTTGAAGTTTGCTCCTCTTGGGTACCATAAGCCAAAGTTTGAGGTATGAGCCAAATATCGAAAGATTCGCTTGACCGTCACAAAGTGGCTTTCCTTAGGTGCGGCTTGAAACCATGCACAAATTCCCACACTCAACATGATATACGATCTAGATGCACAAAGGTAAAGCAAGGATCCAATCATGGAGCGATATACCTTTTGATCCACCGCTTTACCATTGGGATCAATGTCAAGTTGGCACTTGGTGGGCATTGGAGTGGAAGCCGGCTTGACATCACTTAGCTTGAATCTCTTTAGCATGTCTTAAGTGTATTTGGCTTGGTTGATGAAGGTTCCTTCTCTTCTTTGTTTGATTTCGAATCCGAGAAAGAACTTCAACTCTCCCATCATAGACATCTTGAACTTTGAGGTCATGAGAGCGGCAAATTCTTCATTGAAAGCTTTGTTAGGGGAACCAAAAATAATATCATCAACATATAGTTGGCACACAAACAACTCCCCTTTGACCTTCTTAGTAAAAAGAGTGGGGTCGATTTTCCCGATTTTGAATCCACGATCTTCTAACAACTCCGTAAGATGCTCATACCACGCACGTGGGGCTTGTTTAAGGCCATAGAGCGCCTTATGGAGTTGATACACATGATCGGGGAAATAGGGATCTTCGAACCCGGGGGGTTGTTTGACATACACCAACTCATTTATGGGTCCGTTAAGAAAAGCACTCTTCACATCCATTTGTTGCAACTTAAAGTTGTGATGAGAAGCATAAGCAATCAACAAACGAATAGATTCAAGGCAAGCAACGGGAGCAAAGGTTTCACCGTAGTCGATACCCTCGACTTGGGAGTAGCCTTGTGCCACCAATCGTGCCTTGTTGCGGATGATGGTCCCATGAGCATCTTGCTTGTTCTTGAATATCCACTTCATTCCAATGACATTGTGGTTCCCCGTTGGCCTTGGCACTAATCTCCACACCTTGTTGTACTCGAAGTTGTTGAGTTCTTCATGCATGGCATTGAGCCAATCCGGATCTTCGAGAGCTTCAAATACCTTTTGGGGTTCCACACACGAGACAAACGCGTGATGTTCACAATAGTTTGCCAATTGTCTACGAGTGCTTACCCCCTTTTGAATGCTTCCAAGTACATTCTTCATGAGATGACCCTTGGTGGAGAGCTTGGAAGCAATCTTGGCAGCACGATGCTCCAATTCCTCCTCGGAGGTGAGTTGAGGAGCGGTCACTTGATCATCTTGAGCGCCGTCTTGAGCTTGTTCTTGATCTTGACCTTGCTCGGAGGAGAGAACTTGACCTTGGGCATCACTTGGTGTGTCTCCACTATCTTGATCATGATTTTGCCCTTGGTCTTGTTCAGGAGGTTGAGGGCCTTCACTTTGTTCTTCGGAAGCGTGTGGGCCTTGGGTTGGTGATGGCTCCACTTGAGTGGACCATTGTCCTTCTCCTTCGGCCACAAGGGGTTCCTCAATGGGTAGGATAAAACCAACACTCATTCTTCTTATGGCTTGAGGAGGAATTTCATCACCTACATCACAAGTGCCACTTTGCTCCACTTGGGAGCCGTTATTCTCATCAAACTCCACGTTACACGTCTCCTCAATAAGTCCCATGGATTTATTGAGGACACGGTAAGCATGAGAGTTTGTAGCATAACCAACAAATATGCCCTCATATGCTCTAGCCTCAAATTTAGACAATCGAACACCTTTCTTGAGAATGAAACACTTACACCCGAACACCCGAAAGTACTTGAGGTTGGGCTTGTTACCGGTGAGTATCTCATATGGAGTCTTGTTCAAGCCCTTGCGGAGGTAGAGCCGATTGGATGCATGACACGCGGTGTTGATGGCTTCGGCCCAAAAGTTGTATGGAGACTTGAACTCCGCCATCATGGTCCTTGCGGCATCCATCAACGTCCGGTTTTTCCTCTCCGCAACACCGTTTTGTTGAGGGGTGTAAGGTGCGGAATATTGATGCTTGATCCCCTCATCACCAAGAAACTCATCCAAGGTGTAGTTCTTGAACTCGGTGCCATTGTCACTTCTTATTGTCAAGATCTTTGCATTGTGTTGACGTTGGGCTTCATTTGCAAAGTCAATGACGGTTTGTTGGGTCTCCCTCTTCCTCTTGAAGAAATACACCCAAGTGTATCTTGAATAGTCATCCACAATTACCAAGCAATACTTTCTACCCCCAAGACTATAAAAGGATGGAGGCCCAAAGAGATCCAAATGAAGGAGCTCCAAAGGCCTCTTCGAGTAAATGAGAGTCGTGGGAGGGTGAGCCTTCTCATGAAGCTTTCCTTCGATACAAGCACTGCAAGCACGATCTTTAGAAAAACTAACGTTCGTTAGTCCACGGACATGGTCCCCCTTGAGAAGACTTTGCAAAGATCTCATATTTACATGGGCTAAACGGCGATGCCAAAGCCATCCCACGTCAACTTTAGCCATTAGGCATGTCGCGGTCTTAGTGGGTCGCTCCGAAAAGTTAATCACATAGAGACTGTCGTGGAATTGTCACGGCAGATGTCCTCGAGCTAGGACTTAGTCGTGGAGCCATCGCAACTAGGAAGCTTGAAGGGGTTAAGTGGGACAAGGAACACGAGGGTTTATACTGGTTCGGCCCCTTACGGTGAAGGTAAAAGCCTATGTCCAGTTTGAGGTGGTATTGATTAGGGTTTCCATGACCAGGGAGCTTAACTGCTATGCCTGGCTCTCGAGGAGATCTCTCTTGTCCCTAAACCGCTGCCGGGTCGTCCCTTTATATAGGGAGGCTGACGCCCAGCAGCTCTCAGAGTCCCGCCCGGCTCATAAGAGTGTCCTGTTCGGACTCTCAACTATTCTTGCCTTACACTACAAGTTCTACCAGGATAATGATTGCAACTACGGGCCTTAAGCCGTATCCGGGTCTTAAGCCCATCTCTGGCCCATCGTCTTCAAGCCTGGCGCCGGGCTTCCGGCGATGACCATTACGAGTAACCCGGCCCCTTCTGGCGGGTGACTCTAAGGTCTATATCCTCAACATTAGGCCCCAGATTGATTTGAGCCGGCTCATGTCAATCTTCAATCTTTTCGACAAAAAATCCCCGGCTTACCATTATGTGAAGGCCATAACCCGGCGTGACGTCATTCTCCGGACTCCGGGTAATCCGCCGTGACGTCATCTTCCATTAAGCCCATTTTTTACTCCACCAGATCCGCAACGGATCTTATCTTTACTGCCATCCCGAAAATCGAGGAGTTTTGTGGGGAGATAATCATGCCGTGGTCTCCTCGATTCTCGCGCCCACTTATGAGCTCGCACTTATAAATAGGCCGGCCCGACGGGCCTTCAGCCACTCCTCTCTTCTTCATCTTCTTCCTCGCGCCACTGCTCCCCTGCTCGAGTTCTGCTGCTGCCGCCGCCGCGGGTCTTCTCGCCGTCACCAACTCAGGCCGCTGCATCACCCTGATTTGACCAGAGAAACGCGACGACCTCCGCGACTCTCCAGCCCCTCTAAGTCCTGCTTGCCCTGTAGAACAGATCTGCCGTAGGATTCATCCGTGTTCTTCGTGTTCTTCACTGTCACCTACGAGCCCCGGTAGTTTTTATTTTTACTGCCCTCTTTTGATCTTAACCCTGTGTAGAACTTCTGCGGTAGCTGTTTTAGCACCCATTTCTCATGCAAGTAGACCTCCTTTTACTGCATAAGGCCTTTTTCAATGCTCAAGAACTCCCCTGCGTCTGCTTTTTAGGTCTAGAAATTTTTCTTTTGCCTGACCATTTTGATCCAAAATATTTACCGCAATGTGTGAAACCTGTTTTTCACCATACTTAGTAAAAAACTGCCCTCATTGAATCATGGCGGTTTACATTTCCGGCTTAAAGAAAACACGCGCCGTAGAACCTTCTGACTTAAGGGAAGCCACGCGCCGTAAAACTTTCCGGCTCACTTATAACAAGGCTGTAGACAATTTGAATTACCCTCAAGCACACCAGCGGCTTAGATAACCCGATGTACTTAGACATATATCATTAGTCCCCTCCATAAGCCGCCACCTTAAACCACTTGTGAGTCTCCTCCGGCTCATTATTAAACCGGATATTTTTCCCTGTATCATAGGTTTCCAACAGTCACCATGCCTCCCAAAGCTCCTAAAGCCTCCATCACTTGCAACTGGATGAGGTCCAATGTCACCAATGAAACCTTAGCAGATTTTGTCAAGTCTGGCTATCTGCCCAAGGACGTCATGTCCTACCGTGCCCCTGACCCGTCAGAAGAGAGACCACAGCCAAAGGACGGGGAGGTAGTGATTTTTGCGGATCATATGAGCCAGGGCTTCGCACCGCCCGGCTCAAAGTTTTTCAGAGACGTTCTGAATTTCTTCGATCTGCGGCCTCAGGACATAGGACCCAACTCAGTGTCCAATATCTACAACTTCCAAGTGTTCTGCGAGGTTTACCTTGGAGAAGAACCCAGTCTGCTGCTCTTCAGAGAGCTTTTCTATTTAAACCGCCAGAACGAGTGTGCCAACGGGCCAAGTCTGGAGCTAGGCGGCATCTCCATCCAGCGGCGGAGGGATTGCCTTTTCCCTTACGCAGAGCCGCCCAGCCACCCCAAGGACTGGAATCTGACGTGGTTTTACTGCCAAGACACGTCACCGGCTGATGAGAGTCCATTGCCCGGCTTTCGCCCCTCGCGTCTGGAGCCGACTCACCCACTGTCAGACAAGCTGACTCAAGCGGAGCGCCAACCTCTGCTCCCCACCATCAACAAGATCAAGGCTCTCCTGGGCAATGGTCTGAACGGAATCGATCTGGTCCGGGTCTGGATCTCGTGGCGGGTGATCCCATTAAGCCGCCGCCCCGGCTTAATGTGTGAGTACACGGGCCGAAAGGATGACCCCCAGAGACACAGCCGCAACGATCTTCCTGAAGATGTTGTAGAGGAGATGATCAAGGCTCTCTTGAACGAGAGCCTGGCAGACTGCGAAAGGACCGGGTTAGCCCCCTTCTGCAAGACCAACCCAGCCCCAGCGGTAAGCCGCTGATCTGAACATCTTATCTATATATAAGTTTCATCTGAATCGTTTTAAGAAATCATCATTGTATTTTTCAGGCTGATGATAAGTTCTGGCGGGTCAAATATGACCATGAGGCGGCCAAGAAGGCCAGAAAGGCGAAGAAAGCCGCCAAGAAAGCCGCCCCTCGCAAGAAAGGAAACAGGCCTACTGCTTCAGAGCTGATGCAACTAAGCGACAGCTCCGAGTCAGAGGTAACCCCTGAGCCTGTAAGTCCTTGTTGTACTTTGTTGTTTATTTCTGTCCGCCTTATAAATACTTGTTCATCAATAGGACGACACCGGAGCAAGTAACCCGGTGGTTGAAGAGGTAACGACATTTTCCTCCGACTCGGAGCCCTTGCCAAGGCTGAAAATCCGAAGGGTAACCCGGAAAGTAAGCTTTTCACATCCTTTAGCTTATCAAGACCCTCAATTTATTTTGAAGCGACAGGTGCATGAGAGCCGGCGGCACACCCGGACCGACAAAAGCACCGACCTCTCCTCCGGGTTACCTGACGCATCGAGGAAACGCCGGACCGAGGTGATCTCAAAATTGTACCCTTTTCATCCTTTGGCAGGTGTTATACGTCAACCGCTCAACTCTTCTGACTCAAATTATCAGGAAACTTCCCCCTCTTCTGGCGACTCTATGCAGTCAAGCCTGCCGGCTTTCAAGACCGTGCCCGGGTAATGATAACCATCTCATTTTGTACTTTTGTCTTTACTTACACCATTGTGCTTAACCTTTCTGTCTTTCCAGTGCCCAGGCCAAGCTCATCGAGAGGGCGAAGAAATCCAAGCCGGTCGATGAGCCGGACTTGCCTGAGCAAGAGGCAGCCGCTCAAGAGCCGCCAGCTGCCTCTGCACCTGAGGCCGCTGCCCCAACCACCAAGGCAACTGCAGAAGCTTCTGTTAACCCGGAGGCCTCCAGCTCTGCTCCACCAGCAGATGACCCGGACGTGGTAATTACCCGGACGGAGTTTGTTGAGCCGGGGAGACCTACCGCGCTGGCCAAGTGCTCCGCCAAAGGGGAGCTGCTAGAGTCCAGCCGGGTTAACCTGGACCTCACTGACTACTCCAACTTGAACATTGGAGAGATTGTCTTCGGCTTCGTCAGCCAAGTGCACAAGAGCCGGGACGCAGAGATTGCCATGGTGAACCAGATCCAGCAGAAAGCTGAGGTATTATTGTTCTGTCCTCTTACTTACTGCTTAGTTACCTTTACCATGCTAGCCCCCAAGTCGACGACTTATGATTGAGTATGTTGTAGACTTAGGTTCCGGCTTACTCCATTGAACCGGCAATGTGTAGATAGAAACGTTCAATATGCATTAGCCCCCAAGTGCCAAGTGTCTTTGCTTGGAAAACGCTTGGGACTTTAAATTTGTATAGTAACTGTTCATGCCATAACCCGGAAATTTATACAGGCTGCTGGCAAGAAGCTTGAGGCTGACCTCGCAGATCTCAAGAACCGGCTGAAGATGCAAGAGATGTAGACCCGGAAGGCAAATGCCAAGTTTGTGTCTAGCATCGCCGCGCAAGAGAAGCTGAAGACGGAGTTTGACGCTGAGCGGAAGGCGTGGGCCGAAGAAAAGGCCGCATTGGTGAACCGGGCTGAACAGGCGGAGAAGGCTCTCTCCGAGAAGACCGCCGAGCTCTCCGGCCTAAAGCGCCAAGTGTCCCAGATGGTGGCCGCAATCTTCGGTAAGTTGTCTCACCGGCTTTCATCAAGTTTAGAATTTTATATCTCATAATTCATCCTTGTCGGCGGCTTATCTGACTCTGTTAAACAGGTCCCAGAAGTGCCAACCTGAACCAAAGTGTGGTGACCAAGCTGAAGGCCGTATACACCCTGGTGGAGCAACTCTACACCGGGTCACAACGTGCCTTGGCTATGGTGGCCCTCTCCAACGAGGTGCCGACTCACCTGGCGGAAGTCCTTCGCCGGCTCGCCGTTCTGCCTCAACGGATCCAAGAGCTGCGACGGGCCTCTGCAAGAGCCGGAGCGATCGCTGCGCTGAGCCGGGCCAAGGCGTTCCTGCCAGAGTTAGACCTGGCGGACATCGCCCTTGGCTATCCAAGCCTGAAGGAAGACGGCACCGCTTTCGATCAGAAGGACTTCGCAGCTTGCGTGAAGGCCGTACGCCCGGTGGCCACTCTGATTGGCAATGATACAGACCTGACTAAGTATCAGTCGGGCTACGATGCAGAGAATCAGAGGATCCCTACTCCGCGCTATGAAGCCCTCAACTTGATCCCGCCGGCTCGTCAACACACCTTCGCCCCGGAGATTGACCCGGCCGGGTTAATTGACGAGGAAGCCCAATTCGAAGCTCTCAGCGGCATCGACTGGAAGTCATCAACTTTCCAGGTCTTGGGATCAGCCGGAGGAGAAGAAAGGAACGAGCCGGAGACTTCAACCCAGCAAGCGTCATAACTCGGCTGGCGGCTTATCGAACAATGCCTCACTCTTTTGGACTCAATGAGTCTTGTAATAGAGTAGGACCAATACTTTATCTTTGCCGTGCCATCGTGCACGCCTTGAATGCTGAAGTCTGTTGAAGTTGTCTCCTTTATGTTTCTCCAGGTCGTAATCAATCATTTGCTTTCCTTAAATCTCAAAATAGTTGCCTTTAACTATCCTGCAGAGAAGGACAAATCACAAGTCTCGAGGCGGCTTACCGCCCTGAGAATCATAAGTTTTAGATATATAACCCGGAATATGAATCAAAAAGGACTGGTCTTCAATTATATCCTTAATACAGCCGTAATAACATACTTAGCGGCCTGCAAGCATGCTTCTGGCTTAAATAACCCGGGTAGTAAGGTTGGTACATTAATTCCGGCTTACCTGTCTTAAGAACACCCATTGTGTTCAGCTAATACTGTAAACCAAAGTTAAGCTGGCAAAGCGAGACCCGGCCGCACACGTTGAAATAATCAGACGAAACTGACTATAAAGTAGAAGAAACTTAGGGGCTTCCGGTTCGAATACGACCAGAGACCCAGCCCAAAGGGGTTATGCAAGGATTCGAATGCGATCATATAGCCCCCAGTGGGTGTGGCGATGCCAATCAAGAGGGTACCGACAGCTATGTTCTTTTTGGTTCGAATACGACCCATGTTTGAACAGGAAGCCCCCAAGTGATTTTAAGAATTGTTTAACAACGCTGATTCGAATACGACCCACGTCGGTTCCCAAAGGGGGTTTAAACTATGATTCAAATATGATCAAAGCAAACTCCCCAATGAGCTCGGCACTTTGCCAATCAAATGGGTATCGGCAGCTATGTTCTCTTTGGTTTGAATACGACCTATGTTTGAACAGGAAGCCCCCAAGTGACCTTATTGCCTACGGCTAGATTCGAATACAATCATAAGCCGGATCCTCCTTCGAGTTATCATGTAGTCTTGCAATAAAAACAACACGTGCACATTTGGAGGAGGAAAAAGGACAGAGGTCCTGCTTTATTGCTTATCATAATATATACATGGCTGAGAGAAATATGTACATTATGATAGCCGGTGGCTCAAGTGTAGTAAGGTCGAAGCTGAGCTATGTTCCACGGCCGACGGGTCTCTTCCTCCGACTTACGTGAATCTTTGTGATCCCGAATGTCAATGAGGTAATATGACCCGTTGTGCAAATTCTTGCTGACCACAAAGGGCCCTTCCCAAGGCGGGGATAGCTTGTGCGCATCGGTTTGATCTTGGATGAGCCGGAGCACGAGATCGCCTTCCTGGAAGACCCGGGATTTAACCCGGCGACTATGATAACGGCGCAGGTCTTGTTGGTAAATCGCTGAGCGAGCTGCTGCCACATCACGCTGTTCGTCCAACAAGTCAAGAGCGTCTTGGCGCGCCTGTTCATTGTCCGTCTCAACATAAGCCGCCACTCGAGGTGAGTCATGACGGATGTCACTGGGGAGGACTGCTTCTGCCCCATAAACCATGAACAAAGGCGTGAAGCCTGTAGACCTGTTAGGAGTAGTGTTGATGCTCCATAACACGGAGGGCAACTCCTCCACCCAACAACCCGGCGTTTGTTGCAAAGGGACCAAAAGCCGGGGCTTGATGCCCTTCAGAATCTCCTGATTAGCTCGCTCAGCTTGACCATTGGATTGAGGATGAGCAACTGAGGAAACGTCAAGTCGGATATGCTCTCGTTGACAAAACTCTTCCATGGCGCCTTTGGATAGATTGGTGCCATTGTCAGTTATAATGCTGTGCGGAAAGCCAAAGCGAAAAATCACCTTTTTCATAAATTGAACCGCCGTGGCTGCATCGCACTTGCTCACTGGCTCGGCTTCCACCCACTTTGTGAATTTGTCAACTACCACCAAGAGGTGGGTCTTCTTATCCTTGGACCTTTTAAAAGGCCCAACCATATCAAGCCCCCAGACCGCAAAGGGCCAAGTAATTGGGATCATCCTCAGCTCTTGAGCCGGCACATGAGCCCGTCGTGAGAACCTTTGGCAACCATCACATTTACTGACCAAGTCCTCCGCATCAGCATGAGCCGTCAGCCAATAAAACCATGGCGAAAAGCCTTGGCCACAAGAGACTTTGAGCCGGCGTGATGGACACAATCCCCTTCATGAATCTCACGCAAGATCTCCTGACCTTCCTCAGGGGAGACACAACGCTGAAACGCTCCCGTAACACTGTGGTGATGCAACTCGCCATTGGTAACAATCATTGACTTAGCCCGCCGGGTTATTTGTCTGGCCAAAGTTTCATCCTCAGGCAACTCACCCCGGGTCATGTAAACCAAATAGGGCATTGTCCAGTCCGGTATGATGCGGAGAGCCGCCACCAGTCGTGCCTCCAGGTCAGGGACAGCCAAGTCTTCCTCTGTAGGCAGCTTAACAGAAGGATTATACAGGACATCTAGGAAAGTATTAGGCGGCACCGGCTTTCGCTGAGAGCCTAGCCGGCTTAGAGCATCAGCCGCCTCGTTCTTCCTGCGATCAATGTGCTCTACTTGGTAGCCCTGAAAGTGCCCAGCAATGGCATCAACTTCGCGGCGATAAGCCGCCATGAGAGGGTCCTTAGAGTCCCACTTGCCTGATACTTGTTGAGCCACCAAGTCTGAATCGCCAAAACACCTTACCCGGCTCAAGCTCATCTCCTTAGCCATCCGAAGACCATGGAGCAAGGCCTCGTACTCAGCTGCATTTTTGGTACAAGGAAACATCAATTGTAGCACATAATGGAACTTATCACCTTTAGGGGAAGCCAATACGACTCCAGCCCCCGAGCCCTCCAACTGCCTGGACCCATCGAAGTGAATAGTCCAATATGTGTTATCCGGCTTCTGCTCGGGCACTTGTGACTCTGTCCAATCATTGATGAAATCCACCAAGGCCTGAGACTTAACAGCAGTGCATGGTACATACTTCAGACCATGGGGTCCGAGCTCTATGGCCCACTTAGCCACTCTCCCTGTGGCCTATCTGTTTTGAATGATACCACCAAGAGGGGCAAAACTGACCACAGTTATAGGATGACCCTGGAAATAATGCTTAAGCTTCCGGCTTGCCATGAACACACCATAAACAAGCTTCTGCCAATGTGGATACCGCTGCTTGGACTCGATAAGCACTTCGCTGACATAATAAACCGGCCGCTGAACTGGATGCTCCTTACCCTCTTCCTTGCGTTCCACCACCACAGCCACACTGACGGCTCGTGTGTTCGCCGCCACATACAGTAATAAGGGCTCCTTATCAACCGGAGCAGCAAGGACTCGGCGCTCTGCCAGCTGCTTCTTCAAAGCCTCAAAAGCGGTATCAGCTGCATCATTCCAGACAAAGTTATCAGTTTTCTTCATCAACTGATATAATGGCACTCCTCACCCAAACGGCTTATAAACCGGCTTAAAGCAGCGATGCGACCCGCCAAGCGCTGAACGTCATTTATACACGCCGGCTTAGCCAGGGAGGTGATAGCCTTGATCTTCTCCGGGTTAGCTTCAATGCCTCTGTCAGAAACCAAAACAACCCAAGAGTTTGCCTGCAGGAACACCAAAAACACACTTGGCCGGGTTAAGCATCATCTTGTAGACCCGGAGATTATCAAAGGTCTCCCTTAAATCATCTATCAGGGTTTCCTCCTTTATGGATTTACCACAATATCGTCCACATAAGCATGAACATTGCGCGCAATCTGATTATGAAGACAGTTCTGCACACAACGCTGATAAGTCGCCTGCGCACACTTGAGTCCAAAGGGCATAGACACATAGCAGAAGGCTCCGAAGGGAGTGATGAACGTCGTCTTCTCCTGGTCCTTAACTGCCATTTTAATCTGATGATATCCGGAATAAGCATCCAAGAAACTTAAGCGCGCACAACCTACCGTAGCATCAATAATTTGATCAATACGGGGAAGGGCAAAAGGATCAGCTGGACATGCCTTGTTTAAGTCCGTGTAGTCCACACACATCCGCCAAGTGCCGTTCTTCTTGAGTACGAGCACCGGGTTAGCTAACCATTCTGGGTGGAAAACTTCAACAATAAACCCGGCCGCCAAGAGCCGGGCCACCTCTTCACCAATAGCTTTCCGCCTCTCTTCATTAAACCGCCGAAGGAATTGCCTGACCGGCCTAAATTTTGGATCAACATTGAGAGTGTGCTCAGCGAGTTCTCTAGGCACACCTGGCATGTCAGAAGGTTTCCATGCGAAGATGTCCCTATTCTCACGGATGAACTCGATGAGCGCGCTTTCCTATTTTGGATCCAGATTTGCACTGATGCTAAACTGCTGAGATGAATCTCCTGGAACAAAATCAACAAGCTTAGTCTCATCAGCCGACTTAAATTTCATCGCCGGCTCATTTTCCGTAGTCGGCTTTTTCAGAGAGGTCATATCTGTTGGGTCAACATTGTCTTTGTAAAACTTCAACTCCTCTGTTGCACAAACAGATTCTGCATAAGCCGCATCGCCTTCCTCACACTCCAGAGCCACTTTCCGGCTGCCGTGAACCGTAATGGTCCCATTGTGACCCGGCATCTTGAGCTGTAAGTACACATAACACGGCCGTGCCATGAACTTGGCGTAAGCCGGCCGTCCAAATATAGCATGGTATGGACTTCTTATCTTGACCACTTCAAAGGTCAATTTCTCCACCCTATAGTTGCTCTCATCTCCAAAGGCTACTTCCAACTCGATCTTGCCAACTGGATAAGCCGACTTACCAGGTACCACACCATGGAAAATAGTGTTGGACTAGCTGAGGTTCTTATAAACCAACCCCATACGACGGAACGTCTCATAATAGAGGATGTTGATGCTGCTGCCTCCATCCATGAGCACCTTAGTGAACTTATATCCTCCCACCTGCGGAGCCACCACCAGGGCCAAGTGACCCAGATTATCCACCCGGGGAGGGTGATCCTCCCTACTCCACACTATAGGCTGATCAGACCACCGCAAGTAGCGTGGAACCGCCGGCTCAACAGCATTCACGGCCCTCTTATGAAGCTTCTGATCTCGCTTGCACAGACAAGTGGTAAACACATGATATTGTCCACCGCTAAGCTGCTTTGGATTGGTCTGATAACCCCCTGCTGCTGTTGATGACCCTGGCCAGACTGTTGACTAAAGCCCCCTGACCATTCTGAGGACCAGAATTTGAGCCGCCGCCCGGGCCATGAAAGCCGCCGGCGCCTGAGCCGCCGCCCGGGCCATGAAAGCCGCCGGCGCCTGAGTCGCCGCCCGGGCCACTGTAATTCTTAAAGGCTTTCATGATTGCACAATCCTTCCACAGATGAGTCGCTGGCTTCTCTCTAGAGCCATGCCTTGGACAAGGCTCATTCAACAGTTGCTCCAGCGTCGGTCCTGACCCGCCGCCTCGGGGAGGGGGCCTCCCCTTGCGTCGCTGGTTATTACCTTGTGAGCTGGTGTTGGCTACAAACTCTAGGCTGCCATCGGCCTTGCGCTTGCCTCCTCCTTGGTTACCCGGGTTATGCTGAGGACCCTTGCCATTGCCATTCTTCTTTCCCTTCCCTGCCCTTTCATCATCTGAAGGGGGATCCTTGCTACCATCAGAATCGGCGTACTTGACAAGAGCCGCCATTAGTGTACCCATATCATTGCAGTCGCGCTTAAGCCGCCCGGGTTTCATCTTCAGGGGCACGAAACGACAATTCTGCTCCAACATTAAGACTGCAGAGCCGGCATCCATCTTATCTGATGAATGTATGATCTCCTTGACCCGGTGAACCCAATGCGTCGTGGATTCACCCTCCTGCTGCTTACAGTTAGTCAAATCCACAATTGACATAGACTGCCTACAGGTATCTTTGAAGTTTTGGATGAACCGGGCTTTCAGCTCAACCCAAGACCCGATGGAATTCGGTGGTAGCCCTTTCAACCAAGTGCGGGCAGTCCCATCCAACATCATGGTGAAGTACTTGGCCATTGCCGCCTCACTGACCTCCAGTAGTTCCATGGCCATCTCGTAACTCTTGATCCAGGCTGCGGGTTGTAAGTCAGCCGTGTAATTGGGCACCTTCCTAGGGCCTTTGAAGTCCTTGGGTAGACGTTCATTGCGGATAGCTGGCACTAAGCAAGGGACACCCCCAGTCCTTGTACGGATACCCACATCGACGGACGTCGTCGGATAAGCCGGGGGAGTCTGGTAAGCCGTCAACTGAGGCACCTGCTCTGCCTCTTGCCATGCTCTGTCTTGGTCTGCTGCATGAAAGGCTCCATTATGAGCCGGGCCATGGCCAGGGGACGGGTCATGGCGTCGGACATTACTGGAGCCTGTCGCTGAGACCATGTGTCTGTTGTAACTCGGGCTCCGGCCTGGAAAAGGGGTCGAGTGGATCCTGTCCCGGCTGTAGGAGTACGCCTCTTGCTGCGCCAGTGCTGTCTGAAGGAGTTCCCTGACCCGGCGGGTTTCAATAGCCGTTGGAGAGTCGCCGTCCACTGGGAGAGCCGCCAGCTATGCTGCCACGGCGACCATGTTCTCCAGCGGGTTATTATAATGACCCGGTGGTATGGGCACGTACTGAGGCGGGGCAGGGGGCACCTGGGGAGGCACCATCACTTGTGGCTGAATAGGGGTCCTAGACCCGGGCACTATGACCCCTGGCAGGTTACTAGACCCTGCACCTGGCGTGTTGAAGAGGTTGCGTGGATCGTAAACCGGAGGGAGTCGAGATTGGGCCTTTTGATGCCTCCTCCTCAGGACCTCATTGGACGCGTTTTGATCCATCGTGAGCCGGAAGGACTGCGCTTGAATCAATTGGGTTTGGGCATCGAGAGCCGCCCTCTCCGCAGCCATCCTAATCCCTTCTGCTGCCAGATCCTCCTTAGCTTTCACTAGATCCAATTTTAACTGTGCTACTTCCGCATCATGCTGAGCTTGATCCGCCGGGTCAACCGTGGCGGTTAACAGGGCCGTCATCTTGTCCGTGAGATCCATTAGCACCTGAGCCGGCGAAGGCACCGGGTTTCCCGCTCCAGCAGCAGGGTTCTGAACAGGTCGTGCACCGGCCATAAAGACTCCAACCTGACTTGGCGGCTCAAACGGGTCCGGAATACTGTCACCATCGGAATAACCCATGAGCCTGCCATCTTGAAGTTGATACAACGAGTTTGACTCATCGGTGGACGACTCGCCGTCAGAGCCGGCTTTTGTCTCATCACCAGATCCAGATTGATCAGAGAGCCCTCCATGGATACATCCCACAAAAGCATGCCTTACGGCAGGCCGGGCCCGGGCGGGTCATGCCCGCTGAGCCGTCTCGATGAGATCGGCGCAGAGATCCGGCTCAGGGCCCAGCTCACCAATCTTGCCAATGAAAACATGAATTCCGCCGAAGGGGACCCGGTACCCGTACTCAATTGAGCCGGCGTCGGGGCCCCAGTTTGCATCGTCGATGTAGAGCTTGCCGCGACGACTCTTGGTCATCCGGCCCACAGCGTATCCCTTGAGCCCTTCGAAGCTGCCCTTTAAGAACTCAAATCCACCGTGCGCTGGCCCCACGGTGGGCGCCAACTGTCGTGGAATTGTCACGGCAGATGTCCTCGAGCTAGGACTTAGTCGTGGAGCCATCGCAACTAGGAAGCTTGAAGGGGTTAAGTGGGACAAGGAACACGAGGGTTTATACTGGTTCGGCCCCTTACGGTGAAGGTAAAAGCCTACGTCCAGTTTGAGGTGGTATTGATTAGGGTTTCGATGACCAGGGAGCTTAACTGCTATGCCTGGCTCTCGAGGAGATCTCTCTTGTCCCTAAACCGCTGCTGGGTCATCCCTTTATATAGGGAGGCTGACGCCCAGCAGCTCTCAGAGTCCCGCCCGGCTCATAAGAGTGTCCGGTTCGGACTCTCAACTATTATTGCCTTACACTACAAGTTCTACCAGGATAATGATTGCAACTATGGGCCTTAAGCCGTATCCGGGTCTTAAGCCCATCTCTGGCCCACCGTCTTTAAGCCTGGCGCCGGGCTTCCGGCGATGACCATTACGAGTAACCCGGCCCCTTCTGGCGGGTGACTCTAAGGTCTATATCCTCAACAGAGACCGTTCTCGACATGCCCAACAAAGGCTACTTTAAGAGTCTTGCTCCACAAGAGGGCCACGGTATCAATATCAAAGAAAGTGGCAAAGCCCATGATAGCAAGTTGACGAACGAAAAGTAAATTGTATGCAAGGGACTCAACTAGCATGACCTTCTCGATCGTGAGATCATGAGAAATGACAACTTTGTCGAGTCCCAATACCTTAGAAGACGAGGCATCACCCCACTCGACATTGGTGGGCATAGATGGAATCTTGTGCACGTCCACCACCAAGTCCTTGCTTCCGGTCATATGATTTGTAGCTCCACTATCGAGCAACCATGATCCCCCACCGGAAGCAAACACCTACAAGAGATCAATGCTTGGTTTTAGGTACCCATTTTGTAATGGGTCCTTTGATGTTAGTAACAAGGGTCTTAGGAACCCAAATGGACCATTCAATATACTCATGAGGAGAACCAACAAATTTGGCATAAACATGCCCATCACTAGCACGGCATAACACATAAGAAGGATTAAAGTCGCCGGCTTTGTTGGATGGGGTGGTATTGCCCTTCTTGACACCGTCACCCTTCGCATTGTTCTTCTTCTCCTTGGAAGCACCCTCTCCCTCCTTCACAAAAGTTTGCTTGAGAGGAGGAGGTCATTTGGTCTTGTCATTCTTCTTCTTGTTCTTGGGCTTGGGTGCGAACCCAATCCCCTCCTTGGCCATAACTTCCTTTTGGTTTCTCAAAAGGTCGTTGAGGTTCTTCTCACCTTGTATGCATGACACAAGGCCTTTCTCAAGTTGCTCCTTCAACTTAGCATTCTCCTCAACAAGATGCACATGCTCACAACAAGGGTTAGTAGCATTTGCATTATCAATTAACACCATATGAGGAAAGGTGGCTTTCTCCTTAGTTAGTTTTACTTGGAGTTGATCATGAGACTCCTTGAGGCTAGCATGAACGCCCTTCAAGACTTTGTGAGCCTTGTAGAGAATGTCAAACTCCTCTTTAAGTCTAGCAAGATCAACCCCAAGTTTTGCCTTCTCGGAGTTTAGCACACGAGACACAACAAGAGCATGATCAAGATCTTTCTTTAACTTAGCATGATCATCGTTGTATGACTCCTCAAGAGCCAAACGAAGACCACGCTCTTCGTCAAGAGCATTGGAAAGATCCGAAATCTCATCGGCATAGTCACGACTATGCCCCTCCATCTTAGAGATGGTATCTTCGTGAGCCTCGATCATGGCATTGGCTTCACCAAGTTGTTCCAAGAGAGAAACGAAGTGCTTCTTGGATTTACCCTTGAGTTTACCCATAAAGGTCTCAAACTCATTTTCCTCCACATTTGTCCCCTCATGTTCCTCAATGCTATCCATCGAAGAAGGATGATTAATGATGGTAGTTTTGACGTTGGAGATTACCTTGTTGGTGGCTTTAGCCATGAGGCACTTGGCGGTGATGTTCTCATTGGGTGAGTCGAAGAGAGACATCCGTGGAGTCTTCGCAATGGCAACGGAGGCCATGGCAACCGACTCACCATCTTCCTCATCGTCATCATCCTCGTTGTACTCTTCTTGTACCACCAATGCCTTGGGAGGAGTCTTCTTGGTGAAGTTGCTCTTGTTGGGGAACGACTTGGCCTTGTCTTTTCTAATGAGCTTGCCACCATTGTCCTCCCTCTTCTCGTAAGGGCACTCCGCAACAAAGTGGCTCACATTGCCACAATTGAAGCAAGTCCCCACTCGTTGCTTGCCCTTTGCGCCAATTGAATTGTTCTTGTTGAAGTTTGGCCTTGTGTTCTTCTTGCTCCAAAATTGCCTTGAAGCAAGAGCCATGTGTTCATGATAGGCATACTTCGTATCTTCGAGGTTGCCCTCCTCTTCTTCCTCTTCATCCTCTTCCTCCATACTAACCTTGGCCTTTAGAGCAAGGTTGGGCTTCTTTACTCTTTGAGAGTGAAGAACCGCATTGTCGGCGGTCTTGTCCAAGATGATCATAGCAACAAACTCATCCAACTGTCGGAGTAAATGGCCACGGGTAGCCCAACCGACTACCCCTGGTTCTTCAGAAAAATTATCAGGCCTTTGGGCCTTCAAGCACTCCAAGCTTTTGGGCCGCCTTCCCTGGCCGGCTGCCTCTAAAGCCGACTCCCGGAAGGCGACTTAGCCTCGAGCACCCTCTCCCCAGGACGACTACGGGGTGGCCGACTCCAAGAAGCCGGCTAAGAAGGATGCCGGCTCCTAGCAGCCGGCCAAGATCACAACCACCAAAGCTGTTCCCACATAACGGCGACATGACGGGGTGAGGCCACAGTGTGGCCCACTACCCCCGAAGCCCGAGGCGGGCATGGCTACAGGAGGCCGTATGGGACGGCCGTCTCCCGTGCGGCTCGGCACTGTAGCCATGCTAGCCTCGACGTCATCCACGACCCACTCCTGTACGGCCCAAGGACTGCGGGCCCCTTCAGCCAGGGAGAGGCGTGAAGGCGGCCCGGCCTTTCCCAGTCGGCCAAGAGCATAGCCGGCCTCCAGAAGCCGGCTACTCCCTTCCTCGAAGCGGGAGCCCCATTAAGGAGACAAGACGAGGTAAGGCTACAGTGATAGCCCCCGAGGCGGCCCACTGTAGCCACGCTTACCTCGCCAAAGCCCTCGTCATCACAGGCGAGGCTACAGTAAGCAGCCGCCCACAAGACCCTAGGCGGTGGGGCCGGCCTGTCGACCAAGTAGCCGGCAGCCGGCGGGACCCAGCAGCCGGCGGAGAAGCCGGCAAGCGTAGACGCTGACGGCTGGGACTGGCTCCCAGTCGGATTACCATTGTACCCCCGGGGGGTAGGCCTATATAAACCCCCCGGAGCACCCATGCAAAGGGTTGGCACCTAAGCATAGTTGGCCTCTGAACATAGAGTTGCCTTCTAAGCATAGCACACACACCATAGATAGAGAGAAGCAAGAGCTAGCCTTGTTCTTCTTCTCCCTTGATCTCAACAGCTCTAGGAGCGATTGTAGCTACCTTTTATCGATCTAGTGATCATGCGGAGGCCCCGCAGAGCAGGACTAGGGGTGTTATCTCCTCGGAGAGCCCCGAACCTGGGTAAGATTCGCCGGCGTGCATGTCTTCGCCTCATCCCGTTTCCGGGCACCGGCGACGTTTTATTGGCTCCCACAATGATAAGCCATCCCTTGGCATATGTCGCACCAACCACCCGACATTTGGCGCCCACCGTGGGGCCAGGTGCACCGTCGTCCGGAGACCTGTTCTGGACGGGAACCCTCTTCCTCCCCCGCGAGCGCAGCCAGCCTGCTGCGCCCGATGGCGTTTGCCTTGACGTGCTGCAAGGCGTCGACGACGCCTGCGCAGCGAGCTGCCTCGCCGACCTGCTCGGCGAGACTCGCATCTCCGACGAGCCTGCGTCCGACGCAGGCACCGACTACCCCGAGAGCCGCCTCGTCAGCCTCCTCGACCAGCTTCACATCTCCAGCGAGCCTACTGCAGATGTGGAGTCGGTCGGCTCCACCGACCCGATGCTCATCGACTCCGACACCGCGTCGCTCGACGCCTACCCCTCCGACGTGGTGGTCTTCGACGACCCCCTCCCTCAAGCTGACAGCGGCAACAGCGCTGTCACCGAAGTGCTGGTCATCAGCCACGTCTCCAACTCGGGCGAGAATGCCCGCGACGCTCAGCAAGCGGCGATGCACGACCTCTCCGTCCCCATCCCGGCCGACGCCGACGCCGAGACCCTGGAGGCACGCCACCTTGCCCTCATAGCGGAGGGCAATAAGATAGCCTCGATGAGACGCCTCACCGAGGCCCACCAGCGCGAAGTCGACCGCGCCGCCTTCGGCACGCCGCCGCCTAGCGGCCTGAGCCGAGCCAGCTTCGTCCAGAAGCGCAGCGCAGCCGTTGCCAGCATGTTGGGCGCAGATCGCCCCGTCTACGCCACCCCGCTCGAGAATCTGCGAGCCGCTCAGGCGGCTGCAGAGGAGCTCAACGGGCTGGGAGCCGATGAGCTCCCCTACATGACAAGACGGATCCAGCAGCTGATCGACGCGGCTGCAGAACGGCACGAAGCCGGCGCCCGTGCTGATAATCATCCCCCGCGCCGGGAACACGCCGCGACGTCCCGCTCGCGGACTGCGAGCGGCGCGCGCCAGAAGAAAGACAAGGAGTCGGCTGCCAGCCGCAGCCGGACTCACGTTACCATCGAGCGCGACGCGGATGGCCGCCCTCGAGCTGTAGAGCACCAGGGAAACCTGCCTCCTCCCCCGCCTCGAAGAGAAAGACGCCTCACTCAGCCGCCTGCCACACATCCGACTCTTGGCGACCGACTTGGCTGCCGAGAAGGAGTCGGCGAGAACGAAGCCCGCCACAGGATCGACCGCCTCGCTCGATCCTTGGCGTTAGAAGAAGAGGACGATGTCGGCCCGCCATGCTTTGGCCCCCGCATCCGCGACGAGCCCTTCCCCAAAGGGTTCTCGCTCCCCAGAGACACGCCCAAGTACAACGGCTCAGTGAAGCCGAAAGATTGGCTCATTGACTACTCCACGGCCGTCAGCATTGCCAACGGCAACCGGCGCGTCGCCGTGAAGTACGTCCCCCTGATGCTGCAAGGCACGGCGCGCACATGGCTCAACAGCCTCAAGCCCTACAGCATCAACAGTTGGCTGGACTTCACCGAAGTTTTCGTCCGCAACTTCACCAGCACCTACAAGCGGCCTCCCAAGCCTCGCCAGCTCTCCCTCTGCGTCCAGGGGCCCAACGAGTCGACCCGCGACTACCTCACGCGATGGGCCGAGCTCCGCAACTCCTGCGAGGGAGTGCACGAGGTCCAGGCCATCGAGTACTTCACCGCCGGGTGCCGGGAGGGCACCCTCCTCAAGCACCGACTCCTCTGCGACGAGCCGGCTACCCTCGATGAGTTGCTGGTCATCGCCGACAAATACGCCACTGCCGACTCCTCAATGAAGACCGAGCTCCGAGTGGACGCTTCGGGGAAAGTAGTTGCTCCGGCTCCCAAGATGCCGGCTAGCGACCCTAATCGCCGCCCCTACTAGAACGACCACAAGCGCAAGGGCCCCATGCCGACTTCCTCCAGTCGGCAGGTGGCCACAGTTGAAGACGAGCAACCCGAAGAGCGGCCCGCTCCCAAGAAGAAGGGTGGCCGGCCGCCCTGGCAGCCGTCTTTCTCCTACGAACAAGCACTCGATGCCCCCTGCAAGTTCCACAGCGGCGCGAAGCTGTCCAACCACACAACCCGGAAATGCCATTGGCTCACCCGCATCACCAAGGGCGAAGGAATGTTGCCGCCTCCGCCTCCCGGCCCGCCGCCTCCAGCCCCCCAGCAGCCGGCGGCTCGGCCGGCGGTCGGCGCCATCCAAGACGAATTCCCCGAAGAGCACGCCGCCTACGTCGTCTTCACAAGTCAAGCTGACGACAAGCGCAGTCGACGCCGGCAGCACCAAGAAGTGAATGCAGTCGCCTCTAGCACCGCCGAGTTCATGCACTGGTCGGAAAAGCCAATCAGCTGGAGCTAGGCCGACCACCCAGAGGTGATGCCTTTGCCTGGCTCCTATGCGATGGTCTTGGACGTCACCCTCGCGACGGAGAGGCGAGCTGCCAGATTTTCCCGTGTCCTGATAGACGGCGGAAGCAGTATCAACATACTGTACCGCGATACCATGGACAAGCTGAACATCAAAGCGAAGCAGCTCATGCCAAGCCGCACCGTCTTCCATGGTATCGTACCCGGCCTATCTTGCTCTCCAGTCGGCAAGATCAAAATGGATGTTCTCTTCGGAGACAAAGATCATTTTCGCCGAGAAGCAATATGGTTCGAAGTAGTGGATTTGGAGAGCCCCTATCATGCACTGCTTGGCCGACCTGCTTTGGCCAAGTTCATGGTTGTGCCCCACTACGCCTACCTGAAGATGAAGATGCCGAGCTCGAAGGGGATCATCACGGTAGCCGGCGACTACAAGAAGTCCATCGAATGTGCCATGGCCAGTAGCCGGCTGGCCGAGTCCCTCGTGGTGGCAGAAGAGAAGAAGATGTTGGAACGGGTTGTGGCCATGGCCGGCAAGCAGCCGGCCTTGTCCCCCAACCCCAAGGATTGTGATGTGCAGGGCTCCTTCTAGCCTGCCAAAGAGATGAAGAAGATACCTCTAGAGCCGGAAAACCCGGAGAGGTTCGCTGTGATTGGGGCGAACTTGGACAGTAAATAGGAAGGCGAGCTCGTCGACTTCCTCCGTGAGAATCGAGACATCTTTGCATGGTCCCCAAAGAACATGTCGGGTGTCCCGAAGGATTTCGCTGAGCACAAATTACATGTCCGAGCTGACGCGAAGCCGATCAAGCAACCCCTCCGCCGACTGTCAGAAGAGAAGCGAAGAATTGTGGGAGAAGAGATAGCCCGGCTCCTTGCAGCCGGCTTTATCATGGAAGTGTTCATTCCAGAGTGGCTTGCCAACCCAGTTCTGGTTCTGAAGAAGAATAACAAGTGGCGTATGTGTATAGACTACACGAGTTTGAACAAGGCCTGCCCAAAAGATCCGTTTGCTCTGCCACGGATTGACCAAGTGATAGACTCCACAGCCGGATGCGAGCTGTTAAGTTTTTTGGATGCATACTCAGGGTATCATCAGATCAAGTTGGACCCGGCTGACCGCCTGAAGACTGCTTTCATCACACCCTTTGGAGCTTTCTGCTACCTGACAATGACATTCGGCTTGAGAAATGCCGATGCCACTTTTCAGCGTTGCATGCAGAAATGTCTCTTGAAACAACTCGGCAGAAATGCCCACGTCTATGTAGACGACATTGTGGTGAAGACAGAGAAGCGCGGTACCTTGCTGGAAGACCTGAAAGAAACATTCGCCAACTTGCGCCGATTCCAGATCAAGCTCAATCCCGAGAAGTGCGTGTTCGGAGTGCCAGCCGGCCAGCTGCTAGGCTTCCTGGTCTCCGAACGCGGCATTGAGTGCAACCCCGTCAAGATCAAGGCCATCGAGAGGATGGAGATTCCCACCAAGCTGCGAGATGTGCAGAAGTTCACTGGCTGCTTAGCCTCCCTGAATTGTTTTATCAGCCGACTAGGAGAGAAGGCCCTCCCCCTGTACCGACTCATGAAGAAGTCCACTCACTTTGAGTGGAATGATCAAGCCGACCAAGCCTTCCATGAGTTGAAGAAAATGTTGACCACTCCGCCTGTCCTGGCAGCGCCAACTGAGAAGGAGCCCATGCTCCTCTACATCGCCGCGACTAGCCGAGTCGTCAGCACTGTTGTTGTGGTCCAGCGCCCGGAGGAAGGCCGAGCCCAGCTGGTCCAGAGGCCGGTCTACTATCTCAGCGAAGTACTATCCAGCTCAAAGCAAAACTACCCGCACTACCAGAAGATGTGCTATGGGGTGTACTTCGCTGCCAAGAAATTGAAGCCCTACTTCCAAGAGCACCCCATCACGGTCGTGTGCACTGCCCCGCTCGCCGAGATCATAGGAAGCCGGGATGCATCCGGCCGGGTGGCCAAATGGGCCATTGCCTTGGCGCCCTACACGATCTTCTATCAACCCCGCACCGCCATCAAGTCGCAAGCATTGGCCGACTTCCTCGTCGACTGGGCCGAGACCCAGTACTTACCGCCGGCTCCCGACTCTACCCATTGGCGGATGCACTTTGACGGGTCCAAGATGCACACCGGCTTGGGAGCCGGCATCGTCCTCACCTCTCCCAAGGGCGACAAGCTCAAGTACACGTTGCAGATCCACTTCGCCGCCTCCAACAACGTGGCCGAGTACGAGGCGCTCGTACATGGGCTCCGGCTAGCCAAAGAACTTGGCATACGCCGGATCCTGTGCTACGGCGACTCCGACTTGGTGGTCCAGCAGTCGTCTGGCGACTGGGACGCCAAGGACGCGAACATGGCGAGCTACCGTTTCCACGTCCAGCAGATAAGCGGATACTTCGAAGGGTGCGAGTTCCTTCACGTGCCAAGGGCCGACAACGACCAAGCAGATGCCCTAGCACGGATCGGCTCCACCCGACAAGCCATACCGACTAGCGTCTCCC
Source organism: Triticum aestivum (assembly GCF_018294505.1). Taxonomy (NCBI): domain Eukaryota; kingdom Viridiplantae; phylum Streptophyta; class Magnoliopsida; order Poales; family Poaceae; genus Triticum; species Triticum aestivum. Next base: position 369,706,446 of record NC_057796.1, on the reverse strand, counting down.
TCCAGCGCCTCCTCAAGCCGTCCATCAAGCCGTCTCCAGAGTCGGATTCCATCTTCGTACCGCCTGCGCCAGAAACAGCCGGATCCGACTCGAGAAATCCCGCAGGCGGCACGGGGACCTCGACGACTGGCCCGGGGACTGCCGTAGTCGCACCCGGCACGGGGACTTCAGAACTCGGCCCGGGGACTGCAGCAGTCGGCCCGGGGACTGCAACGACACAAGAAGCGGTGGCCGACCCCAATTCAACACCCAACCCACCCACCCGAGTCATGGTGGCCACATTAACAGAAGAAGAAGTCACAGCTCCCTCATGGGCCCAGCCCATCCTCAAGTTCCTAGTCAGCAGAGAGCTGCCGGCTGATGAGATCTCAGCAAGACTAGTGCAACGACGAGCCGCAGCATACACAATAATCAACAGAGAGCTTGTGAAACGCAGCGTCACTGGAGTCTTCCAGCGTTGCGTCGAGCCAGAAAAAGGAGTGGCAATCCTCAAAGACATCCACCAAGGCGAATGCGGCCATCACGCAGCCTCAAGATCCCTCGTGGCCAAGGCTTTTCGCCACGGTTTCTTCTGGCCGACTGCCTTGGAGGATGCTAAAGAAATAGTCAAGAGCTGCAGAGGATGCCAAGTTTTTAGTTCCAAGCAACACCTGCCGGCTTCTGCACTCAAGACCATTCCCCTCACCTGGCCTTTTGCCGTCTGGGGACTGGACATGGTGGGCCCTTTCAAGACAGCCCGCGGTGGCATGACACATCTACTCGTTGCTGTGGACAAGTTCACAAAGTGGATCGAAGCCAAGCCGATTAAGAAGCTGAACGGGCCGACTGCCGTGACATTCATCACCGACATCACTACTCGGTACGGCGTGCCGCACAGCATCATCACCGACAACGGCACGAACTTCGCCAAAGGCGCACTGGCACGTTTCTGCGCGACGCAGGGCATCCGACTGGACTTAGCGTCCGTTGCCCATCCGCAGTCAAACGGCCATGTCGAGCGAGCAAATGGACTCATCCTCTCCGGCATCAAGCCCCGACTGGTTGTACCACTGGAGCGATCGGCCGGCTGCTGGCTCGAAGAGCTGCCGGCTGTCCTCTGGAGTCTGCGCACTACACCCAACAAGTCAACCGGCTTCACTCCATTCTTCCTTGTGTACGGTGCCGAGGCTGTCATCCCAACAGACATCGAGTTCGACTCGCCTCGGATCACCATGTACACGGAGGAGGAAGCCAAAGAAGCAAGAGAAGACGGCGTGGACCTACTGGAAGAAGGCCGGCTGTTGGCACTCAGCCGGTCCGCCATCTACCAGCAAGGGCTGCGCCGCTACTACAACCACAAGGTCAAGCCAAGATCCTTCCAAGAGGGCGACCTTGTGCTCCGGCTGATCCAGCGAATAGCCGGCCAGCACAAGCTCTCGGCCCCTTGGGAAGGCCCCTTCGTCGTCAGCAAGGCACTCGGCAACGACTCCTACTACTTGATCAATGCGCAAAAACCAAGAGCACGCAAGAGAGACGACTCCGGCAAGGAGTCGGAGCGACCATGGAACGCAAACCTCCTAAGACGATTTTACAGCTGAAAAGCAGTATGTATCACGCTACCCTTTTTGTATTAAGTACAAACCAACAGGCCCCCTGAACAGTACTCGGGGACTGCCTTTGTTTCTCTATGAATGACTAAGTGTCATATCCATGAATGTATTATTACATTTCGAATTTTTGTCTGGCACCGGATTCGACTAGTCGGCCCGGGGACTGGCCGCCTTGAGCTATATCGCAAGTTTTTCCTAAAGTCAGAAAAGTAGTGCGCCGGCTCCCAAGTCCTCTCTTGTTGAAAGTCGCAGCTCAAAGAACTGACTGTCCGACTAGCAAGAGAGAAGACAGAAAGGACGCCTGCACGAAAAATGGCTAAGGAACAACTAACCTATATAGCAAAGAGACGGCCTCCAAATATGCCTGCCGGCTGTCAAAGCAGCCGGCTGGCCGGCTTCCTAAAACTTAGCTTTAGTCCGGCGAAGCTAGAGTACTTCCCCCTCCCCAATTGGCCAGGCACTCCCCAGCTACAGATTGCAGAGCAACTGTTTGACTGGGGAGGCGGCAACCAAGGGAGGGCGGCAAAGGAAAAAGCAGAAGGACAAAGAGCAAAAAGTACAAGGAAAGGCCAATTGCATAAGTTATATACATAAAAGCCGCCAGCAGGCCGGCAACAGACTTAAGTTTGAATACACCCAGTGGGTGGAATTGTGCAGACTTAACCAAACATTGTTCAAAAGTAATAAGACAGGAAAACAAAAGAAAGAAGACTAGGGCGCGACATGAAGGCCGAGCTGGTCGGTGAAGGCGGCCTCGCCAGCTGAAGGAGTGGCCGCCTAGCTGGTCCCGGCTTGACCACCTCCTACGGCAGGAGACACACTCGCGCGCGACGTAGTGCTGGAGGCGCGGTCAGGCTGAGGCTGGCCGGCTACTCCACCAGCCGGCTCGGCGTCTTCACCCTCCTCCTCCTCCTCCTCTTCGCCCTCGTCGCTGGAGTCGATCTCCTCCGCCGAGTCCTCACCGTACGCCGGGTCCAGCCCGAACCACTCTTCCGGCTAGGCGACTCCATTGTCGTCCACCTCGGGGGCGAAGACGTTGGTGTCGGTGTAGTCGGCGATCGCCGAAGCCCGCCGAATGATGGCCGGCCGCGCCGGCTCCAGCTCCGTGTCGACTTGCTGCCGCCAGGTAGCCAGCTGGTCCAGGTTCAGGCCGGGATACCAGGCCTTGACGAACTCCAGCGCCCGCCTGGCACCGGAGCAAGCCGCCGACGCCTTCCAAGCCTCGAAGCGACCGACTGCTACCTCCAGCCAGTCGGCGGTCCGACTAGGGGTGCGAGGGACCACTTGGCCGGGCCAGAGGGCGGCCAAGACCTGTGACCCGGCACGCTGAAGCCGGCGGAGCAGCCGGTGAGCCAGCTGGATGCGAGCCTGGATCGCCAGGAGCTGTTCCTCCAGCGAGCGGCCGGCGGTTGGCGAGATCTCGAAGCCGGCCTGCCTCTTCGCTTGGCGACGGGCCTCGATGGCCTGGTTGGCGGCAGTCGAATAGCCAGGGAAATACTCTGCGCGAAGAAGAAAGGAAGAGAAGAACACCAAAATCAGAAAACAAGCCAAAGTGGTAGATGGCAAGAAAGGACGAAGAGGTAGACGGCTTACCGTCAACCAGATCCTCGATCTGGCCATAGCCGGAGACCAGAGTCTGCCTGGCCTCTGCCCAGCCGGCCGCCTCCGTCTCGAACTCGGCCTGGAGGGTGGCTTCGCGATCCTGCGCAGCCTTCAGCGCCGCCTTGTGGCCTTCCTCCTGGTTGGCCAGCTTCTTGACCAGGCGGTCGCGCTCCTGCACCAAGGCGGCGAGCTCGGCGTCCTTGACACGAAGAGCAGTCTGGGACTCCCCCAGCTGTGCCCTCAGACTGGCGTTGGCCGCTGCAGAGACGGCAGAAGAAGAAGAACAATAAGAAATCGTCAAGGAAGATCCAAGCCGACTGCTCAGCAGTCGGCCCGAATCTCGGGGACTACACCCAGTGGGTGCGCTGACGCGCCCCCACATGAGATAAAGATCAAACCACGTACCTCGGCTCTCAGTAAGGTCGGCAGTCTTCTGAGTTAGCTCCCGAGCCTGGGAGTTGAAGGCGGCTGCTCGAAGGTTGTGGTAGTCCTGCAAGATGGACAGAAGACCAAAGTAAGAACAAAAACAGCAAAGGCAAATCCTCCAAGAAGTTCCAAGCCGCCTGCTCAGCAGCCGACTCGGAACTCGGGGACTACACCCAGTGGGTGCGCTGACGCGCCCCCACGGAAGAAATCAAGATCAAGGGAAAAAAGCAAAGTCAAGAAGAAACAAGACGGGAGTACTAACCCGGATGGCTGCCCGCGTTGCGAGGAATTCGTCGGTGAATTGCCTCAGCGCCGCGGCTTGGCTCTGGAGCCGAGTCCGGACGTCTTGTGCAGCCACGTTCACTACGGCTGTCCCTCCGCCTGGCGTCCACCCCGAGGTACCGCTGGCCGCCTCCGCGTCTCGGGCCGACGAGCTGGAGCCCACGGCCGGCTGTGGCTCCGACGCGGCCTTCTGCGGCTCCGACACGGCCTTCCCCACACGCCGGCTTGGCGGAACCCGGACCGCCACCTCAGCCCCCGTGGCCGGCTCGCCCCCCGCCGACTGTGCAGGCGGCGAATCAGGCCGGCCGCCTTGGGCCGCCCCAGTTGGCGGGGTCGGCTCCGGCCCCTTCTCCAAAATGATGACGTCGTCGCCGCTTCCTCCCAGCCCCGGCTGGGAACCGCTGGCTCCCCTTGGCGAGGGCTCCACGTCCCCAGGCGCCATGACGCGCAGGGGGGTGACCATCAAGGCCTCCCCTGCCGCCACCGCGGCCTCAGCCTCTGCCTGGGCCTTGGCTGCGGCCTTGGCGAGCGCCTTCGCCGCCTCTTCCTCCCGAGCCGCCTGGGCGGCGGCTGCCTTCCGTGCCTCTGCCTCCCGTGCCTCCTGCTCCTCCCGCACCTCCCGCGCGTTCCTTTCCGTCGCCTCCTGGAGGGCGGTGCGGGGGTCCACGCGGCGGGTGGTGCTCCCAGAGCCCCCTGGCGACTCGACGACGGAGCCGGCAGCCGCCCGCTCAAGTGACAACGGAGCTCTGATCGTCGAAGAAAAGGACGAGAGTTCAAGAACCACCAAAGAAAGAAAGAGAGTACATAGAGAAAGAGAACTTACGCCGACACGGTCTGCGGCTGCTTCACCACTTTGCGGAAGCGAGCCGCCTTCGCGGCCGCCTCTTCCCGCCTAGTGGCTGCCGCCCCGCCCCTGGGCTTCTTCGTTCGGCTGCCAAACAAGCCCTGGGCGGCGCGACGCTTCTGGCCTCCACCCCGAGCAGGCTGCGCGCCGGAGGAGCCCGCGCCGCGTCCGGATGCCGGCTGGCGGCGCGGGACGGCTTCGGCTTCATCCTCGTCCGGCCAGTCGTCGAAGGTAGCAGTGAACCCGGAGCCGCCTGCTTCGCCGCCGGCTTGGCCACCGGCCGGCTCGACGGTGTCGTCCATATGGACCGCCCCCAGGTCGGGGTCCTCTAGGTCGTGCTCGGTCCGGTCGGGGACGAAGCGACGCTCCGCGTCTGACCCGCTGGCCGGCCAAAGCAGAGGGCTCTGTCGAAGAACAAGCCGACTAAGTCAGAGTCGGCCAAGAGATACTCCGCAACAAGGCTGAGAGAGAGAGAGAAAAAGAGACAAGGGGAGCGTACCATAGGCGGGGGATTGGCATGGCTATATGGCTCCTTGTCGAATTGCCACTCTTCAGAGAGTTGGCAGTTTGCGAGGTAGTTCACCATGTAGGCGACCTCGTGGCGCGGCATCTCCTTGGTGCACATTCGGCTCGGATCGAGCTGGCCACTCATCTGACAGATCAGATGAGGCCGGCTCTGGAGCGGAAGAACCCGACGTGTGACGAACGCGGCCTGGAGGTCGGGCCCCGTCAGGCCCTCCGACTGGACCATCACCCGCAGTCGGGCGATGGCGGCGTTTCCTGCCTGCGACAGCGTCACAGCCCGGAAGGACCACTGGGGCAGCCTGCCCGCCGGTGGGCCGGCTACGTAAGCCGGCAGGTTGATGTAGTCGCCCCGTGGAGCGATGTTCCGCACGTAGAAGTACGACTTCTGCCACTTCTTCACCGATTGGATTAGCGTGATGACGGGGAAGGGGTTGTCGGCGCCCGATCTCCGCGACACAATGAAGGCGCCAGTATGAGCCGGCACGCCCTTGCTGCGCGTGCCCAGCTTCGACTGGAAGAGCTCCCCCCAGAGCTCAAGGGTGGGGAGGACGCCGAGATAGCCCTTGCACAGGGTGACGAAGGCAGACAACAGCACCACCGCGTTGGGGGTGAGATGGTGCGGCTGGAGCTGATAGAATTCGAGCCAGGAGCGGAAGAAGGCGCTCACTGGCAGGCCGAAGCCACGCAAGAAGTGCGAGCGGAAGACCACCCGCTCGCCCTCCTGCGGCCTCGGCGAGATTTCCTTCATCGGCGCGAGGCGGACCTCCACTTTGTCCGCGCCGGGCAGCCGCCGCGTGTCGCGGAGGAAGTCGACGTGGTCGTCATGGACGATGGAGCCGTCCCAATCCCCGCCAAGCTGCTCTACGTGTGGAGGCATGGCGAGAGCTAGCACGGCGGCGGAGGAGCGTGCGGTGGAAGAGCGCGGCGGCGAGGCGCTGTCGCGAGAACGAGCGAGGGAAGAAGACGGTGGAAGTAGGAGGAGCGTGCGAGGGCCTGCCGCCCTCCACCTCCCCCTACTTATAGCCTCACGAGGCCGAAGAGGCCGGACGTGGGATTAACTGCGCCCACTCCCCCCACGTCTCGCGATTATAGCGCATAAATGCGAGCCGAAACTGCCGCACGGAACGTGCGGGCGGTTTCGGGATGCAAAGGATCTGCGCCTGGGCCAGGGCGCGGCCGTGGCGGGCCCCCTCCCTGCGACGACGTCCCGTCACGCGCGTGGGCTGACAGGCTATCCGGCCACGTGGTTCGCCAACGGCCTGTGGCCGGCCCGCGGCCCGGTGCACGTGCCAGCGGGCTCCCGCCCTCCGACTCCAGAAGATTTCGACTCAGGCGGCGCGCCTGACCAAGGCCGGCTCCCAGCTGCCGGCTTGTCAAGAAAGGAAGCTGACCGAGCTTCTCAACCCCTACTCCACCTCGAAGCCCAATCAGCTTCGGGGACTACTGTCGGAGTAAATGGCCACGGGTAGCCCAACCGACTACCCCTGGTTCTTCAGAAAAATTATCAGGCCTTTGGGCCTTCAAGCACTCCAAGCTTTTGGGCCGCCTTCCCTGGCCGGCTGCCTCTAAAGCCGACTCCCGGAAGGCGACTTAGCCTCGAGCACCCTCTCCCCAGGACGACTACGGGGTGGCCGACTCCAAGAAGCCGGCTAAGAAGGATGCCGGCTCCTAGCAGCCGGCCAAGATCACAACCACCAAAGCTGTTCCCACATAACGGCGACATGACGGGGTGAGGCCACAGTGCGGCCCACTACCCCCGAAGCCCGAGGCGGGCATGGCTACAGGAGGCCGTATGGGACGGCCGTCTCCCGTGCGGCTCGGCACTGTAGCCATGCTAGCCTCGACGTCATCCACGACCCACTCCTGTACGGCCCAAGGACTGCGGGCCCCTTCAGCCAGAGAGAGGCGTGAAGGCGGCCCGGCCTTTCCCAGTCGGCCAAGAGCATAGCCGGCCTCCAGAAGCCGGCTACTCCCTTCCTCGAAGCGGGAGCCCCATTAAGGAGACAAGACGAGGTAAGGCTACAGTGATAGCCCCCGAGGCGGCCCACTGTAGCCACGCTTACCTCGCCAAAGCCCTCGTCATCACAGGCGAGGCTACAGTAAGCAGCCGCCGACAAGACCCTAGGCGGTGGGGCCGGCCTGTCGACCAAGTAGCCGGCAGCCGGCGGGACCCAGCAGCCGGCGGAGAAGCCGGCGAGCGTAGACGCTGACGGCTGGGACCAGCTCCCAGTCGGATTACCATTGTACCCCCGGGGGGTAGGCCTATATAAACCCCCCGGAGCACCCATGCAAAGGGTTGGCACCTAAGCATAGTTGGCCTCTGAACATAGAGTTGCCTTCTAAGCATAGCACACACACCATAGATAGAGAGAAGCAAGAGCTAGCCTTGTTCTTCTTATCCCTTGATCTCAACAGCTCTAGGAGCGATTGTAGCTACCTTTTATCGATCTAGTGATCATGCGGAGACCCCGCAGAGCAGGACTAGGGGTGTTATCTCCTCGGAGAGCCCTGAACCTGGGTAAGATTCGTCGGCGTGCATGTCTTCGCCTCATCCCGTTTCCGGGCACCGGCAATGTTTTATTGGCTCCCACAATGATAAGCCATCCCTTGGCATATGTCGCACCAACCACCCGACACCAACACTTCACTTCATGACAGGGTGTGGAAGTCCGGCCTTTGACGAATTACGGAGGACATGGCTTTGTGGTAGGGCATCATTGCCTTGAGGAATTTGCGCTTGATCCAATTGTCATCCGTGTCCTTACTTCCATGATCTCGGAGAGAGACCGCGAGTTTGGTTACTCTTCGAAAAAGCTCACAAGGTTCTTCATCTTCTTTCATTGCAAACTCGTCGGCTTCATCTTGCACCACTTCATAGTTGTAGCGTTGAATGCTTGCGCTTCCCCGATAGAGGGAAACAACTTGGAGCCAAGCATCTTTGGCCACGGTGTAAGGCCGGAGATGAGGAAGATCTTCGGGTGGGATTGCTTCTTGGATGATGAAGAGAGCATTCTCATTGAATTGATGATCCACAACTTCTCTAGGAGTGAAGTTACTTCGGTCATGCGGATAGAAACCTTCTTCAATGATTCTCCAAAGGTTAGTGTTCACATGATTTAAATGACGCTTAAAACGATAGACCCAAGAATCAAAATCTACATTCTTCTCAATCTTAGGAGCCGGGCCGGCATGATTTAAATGAGTGGAAGGGAGCGGTCCACCATAGACAGGTGGAGGTTCCACATGGGCAAAGATGCCGGTGCCCTTTTTACCACTAGAAGAACGAGCTTTCTTGCTAGTAGCTTCCCCTTTGTCGGAGGTAGCATCCGTCACCTTGTTGGCGGGATCACCCACTTTCAACGGTGCGGTGGAAAGCTTAGGCCCTTCTAAGTATTTATTAAACATGCTTTCGACCTCGGTAGTCATGGAGGTTTTCAATGTGTCCAATGCCACATTTAATTCCTCACGAGAGACCGCGGTTCCCCCATCTCCTGTAGACGAGACCGGATTCACACCGGAGTGCTCCTCCACACCGTCTACGACGTCAACCATACTCTTCGGACGGTAAAGTCCTTAAAAAGAGACGAGGCTCTGATACCAATTGAAAGGATCGATATAGTTGACTAGAGTGGGGTGAATAGGCAACTAACAATTTTTAGCTTTTCTTTACCAATTTAAACTTTGCATCAAAGTAGGTTGTCTAGATATGCAACTAGGTGGGCAACCTAGCAACAACAACTAGCACACACGCAAGGAAGGGATACAACACAATATAAGCACGCACAAGTAAAGGTAAGAGATAACCAAGAGTAGAGCCGGTGGGGACGAGGATGTGTTACCGAAGTTCCTTCCTTTTGAGGGGAAGTACGTCTCCGTTAGAGCGGTGTGGAGGCACAATGCTCCCCAAGAAGCCACTAGGGCCACCCTATTATCCTCACGCCCTCACACAATGCGAGATGCCGTGATTCCACTATTGGTGCCCTTGAAGGCGGCGACCGAACCTTTACAAACAAGGTTGGGGCAATCTCCACAACTTAATTGGGGGCTCCCAACGACACCACGAAGCTTCACCACAATGGACTATGGCTCCGCGGTGACCTCAACCGTCTAGGGTGCTCAAACACCCAAGAGTAACAAGATCCGCTAGGGATTAGTGGGGGGAATCAAATTTCTCTTGGTGGAAGTGTAGATCGGGGCCTTCTCAACCAATCCCGAGCAAATCAACAAGTTTGATTGGCTAGAGAGAGAGATCGGGTGAAAATGGAGCTTGGAGCAACAATGGAGCTTTTGGGGGAAGAGGTAGGTCACCTTTGGGGAAGAAGACCTCCTTATATAGTGGGGGGAACAATCCAACCGTTACCCCCCACACCAGCCCCGCACAGAGCGGTACTACCACTTGGCCAGCGGTACTACCGCTTGGCCAGCGGTACTACCGCTCCCCCTCGCGGTACTGCCGCTGGGCCCAGAGCGGTACTACCGCGGTAGTCAGGGCGGTACTACCGCATACGAGCGGTACTACGGCCCCCACTGCCGCGGCTAGTACCGTAAAACCCGACACGAAAAAAGACCCCTCGAATCGAGGCGGTACTAGCACGAGACCACAGCGGTACTACGGCTGGGGGCTACCAGCGGTACTACCGCTCTGGAGCGGTACTACTACCGCTCTAGAGCGGTACTACCGCTTGTAGCACCCAAGCGGTACTACCGCTGGGACCAGAGAGGGCACACTGAGAAGGGGAACGAGCCCATCATTGAAGCGGAAAGGCTCAGAGGGGGGCAAAGGAAGTGTACGTGATGATTCCGCCCTAGCCTTTCCAAAGCGGACCCTCTCTTGATAGTATGGTGAACCCTATGAAACTAGTCCACCAAACTAATTCGAAAGGACTACACCGTCTTCGCTTCAAGCTCCGAGGGGAGGGAATCGTCTCGTGCCAAAAGGATGAATCTCTGAAAACACTCAATGCACACAATTAGTCCGCAAAAGCATTGTCATCAATCACCAAAACATCAACTGGAGCAGCAAACACCGGCGGATTAGCAAGCTGCCGCTTTAAGTCCTCAAATGCTTCATTGGCGGCGTCACTCCAGACGAAGTTATCCATTTTCTTCAGCATCTGATATAAAGAGATGGCTTTCTCACCTAGGCGACTGATAAACCGGCACAACGCGGCAATCCGGCCTGCCAGGCGTTGAACATCATTGATACACTTTGGTTTAGCCAAAGAAGTTATGGCCTTGATTTTCTCTGGATTAGCTTCGATGCCTCTGTTAGATACCAGAAAGCCCAAGAGCATGCCTGCCGGTACACCAAAGACGCACTTGGCCGGATTAAGCATCATTTTATAAACCCGGAGGTTATCAAAGGTATCCTTCAAGTCATCAATCAATGTCTCCTCCTTTCTGGATTTCACCACAATATCATCCACATAGGCATGAACATTGCGGTCGATCTGATTATGAAGACAATTCTGCACACACCGTTGATAAGTCGCCTGGGCACTCTTGAGCCCAAAGGGCATAGACACATAGCAGAAGGCTCCAAAGGGAGTTATGAAGGCTGTCTTCTCCTGGTCCTTAACTGCCATTTTGATCTGATGATAACCGGAATAAGCATCCAGAAAGCTCAAACGCTCGCAACCCACCGTAGCATCAATGATTTGATCAATACGAGGGAGGGCAAAAGGATCTGCTGGACAAGCCTTGTTGAGATCTGTGTAGTCTACACACATACGCCAAGTGCCATTCTTTTTAAGTACCAGCACCAAATTAGCCAACCACTCAGGATGAAATACTTCAACGATAAATCCAGCCACCAAGAGCCTGGCTACTTCCTCACCAATAGCCTTGCGTCTTTCTTCATTGAACCGGCGAAGAAACTGGTTGACCGGTTTAAACTTGGGATCAACATTAAGTGTGTGCTCAGCGAGTTCCCTCGGTACACCTGGCATGTCAGAAGGCTTCCATGCAAAGATGTCCCGGTTCTCACGGATGAACTCGATGAGCGCGCTTTCCTATTTCGGATCCAATTTAGCGCTGATGCTAAACTGCTTGGATGAATCACGAGGAACGAAATCAACAAGCTTAGTCTCATCAGCCGTTTTAAACTTCAAGGCCGGTTCATGCTCGGTAGTTGGCTTTTTCAGAGAATTCATATCCGCCGGATCAACATTGTCCTTATAGAACTTCAATTCCTCGGTTGCACAAACCGACTCAGTGTATGCCGCATCGCCTTCTTCACATTCCAAAGCGATCTTGCGACTCCCGTGCACTGTGATAGTCCCCTTATGACCCGGCATCTTGAGCTGCAGATAGACATAACAGGGCATTGCCATAAACTTAGCATAAGCTGGCCGTCCAAACAGGGCGTGATATGGCTCTGGATTTTCACCACCTCAAAGGTCAACTTCTCTGATCTTGAATCATGCTCATCGCCAAAAGCAACCTCCAGGGCTATCTTACCAACGGGATATGCCGATTTACCAGGTACCACACCATGGAAGACCGTGTTGGACGGTTTAAGATTTTTATCTGTTAACCCCATGCGACGGAAGGTTTCATAATAAAGGATATTGATACTACTCCCCCCATCCATGAGTACTTTGGTGAACTTATAACCTCCCACCTGAGGTGCCACCACCAATGCCAGATGACCAGGATTATCAACCCGGGGCGGATGATCCTCTCGACTCCACACAATAGGTTGTTCAGACTAGCGTGAATATCGGGGAACCGCCGGTTCAACGGAATTCACTGCCCTTTTATGAAGCTTCTGATCGCGCTTGTCCAGGCTAGTGGTGAAGACATGATACTGCCCGCTATTCAACTGCTTCGGGTTACTCTGGTAACCCGACTGCTGCTGCTGCTGTTGCTGATTCCCCTGATTATTATAACCACCTTGGTTGCCCTGATTGCCTTGATTGCCATGTCCACTCTGGTTACCGTGAAAGCCTGAACCAGAACTACCTCCACCATAACCCGGCCCATGAGATCCAGGGCCTGAACCGCCACCCGGTCCATGATCGTACCGAAAAGAATTAGAATTTTTGAACTCCTGCATGATATAATAATCTTTCCAGAGGTGCGTGGACGGGTTCTCCTTCGTCCCGTGCTTTGGGCAAGGCTGGTTCAACAGATAAGACAGGCGGTCCGGGTTAGGATTTTGTCCTCCACCACGCTGGGGCGGTTTACCTTTACGTCGTTGGCCTTTGTCCTGCGCGTTGGTATTAGCCACGAAATCCAAGCTATTATCCGCTTTACGCTTACCATTGTTTCCATGGCCTGCCGGGTTGTGCTGCTGCCCCTTGGTATGGTCGCTCTTCTTTCCCTTCCCTGTCTTGTCATCATCAGACTCGGGGTCCTTGGTACCATCAGAGTCGGCATATTTCACCAGAGCAGCCATGAGAGTCCCCATGTCATTGCAGTGACGCTTGAGCCGTCCCAACTTCAGTTTCAGAGGTGCAAACCGGCAATTGCCTTCCAACGTTAAAATTGCTGTATCAGCGTTAATGCGGTCCAATGAATGCAAAATCTCCAAAACCTGACGCACCCAATGGGTTGTTGATTCTCCTTCCTCCTGGACACAGGCAGCTTGGTCCACAATTGACATGGGCTGCTTGCACGTATCCTTGAAATTCTGGATAAACCGGGCCCTCAGCTCGGCCCATGACCCAATGGAGTTAGCCGACAATTTTTTCAACCAAGTGCGGGCCGTTCCTTCCAACATCATGGTAAAGTATTTAGCGCACGCCGCATCGTCCTCATCCAGCATCTCCATTGCCATCTCATAGCTTTCCACCCATGACTCGGGGGATAAATCAGCGGTGTAATTCGGCACTTTTCGTGGGCCTTTGAAATCCTTTGGCAGGCGCACGTTGCGCATCGCTGGGACGAGACACGGTACTCCCAAAGAGCTAGAGGTAACTCCTGGTTCCACCGACGTGGTTGGACAAACCGGAGTAAGTTGGCGGGCCTCATGCTGTGCTGCTAACTCGGCCTCTCGACGAGCTCTAGCGTGATCCACCACATCCTGAGCATCACCGCCACCACCCGCCGGGTTATGGCCACGGGGCGGATCACGGTTTCACGCGTTGCTGGACACGGCCGGTTCATCAATACGCCTGCTGTAGCTCTGGCTTGGGCGGGGAGTAGAATGGATCCTCTCGTGACTATATGAATAAGCCTGCTGCTGAACAAAAGCTGTCTGAAGAAGCTCCCTAGCCCGTCGCGTCTCGACTGCCACCGGAGACTCGCCTTCGATTGGGAGGGCCGCCAGCCGTGAAGCGGCAGCGACAATGTTGTCCATCGGGTTAGAGTAATGACCTGGTGGCGTTGGGACATGCTGTGCCGAAACATTATTCCGGTGAGGCGGATCCACCAAACGCGGCTGAACCGGCGCCCCCGCTCTAGGTGCCTCCGCCCGGTTTACCACCGGCGGATTACTGGTCCCTGCTCCTGGGGTATTAAAGAGGTTCCTGGCTTCATAAACCGGCGGCAGGCGAGATCGGTACCTCCTCTTCAGGACATCGTTTGACGCACTCTAATCCAGCATAAGCCGGTAAGCCTGTGCATCCAATGTGGCCCGTTTCGCAGCCATCCTTGTATCCTCAGCTGCCAAGTCGGCGTTGGCCTGGGTGATCTGATCTTTCACCTTTGCGATTTCCGCATTATGCGCATCTTGATCCGCCGGGTTAACCTCCGCCATCAGTGTCGCCAAAGCGTCGAACAAATCAGATAAAACTTGAGCCGGCGGTCGCACAGGGCCTCCTGCCCCAGCCGCTGTCGCTGCTGCTGACCCGGAAATCACCGCCGCCGCGGTCGAAGAGTGGAGCGTTGGCTATGTACTGGCCATGAAGATCGTGACCCGGTTTGGCGGATCAAAGGGGTCCGCAATACTGTCGCCATCGGAGCAGCCCCCAGTCCGGCCATCTTGCAACTGGTATAATGACTCGGTCTCTCCGGTCGATGACTCGTCGCCGGAATAAACGACGGTCTCACCACCAGATTCCGATCTATCTTCAGATTCCACTCCGTGGATGACTCCCACGAAGGCACGCTTCATGGCAGGCTTAACCCGGGAAGATCTCGCACGCCGAGCCGTCTCGACTATGTCGGTGCAGATGTCTGGCTCAGGGCCCGGTTCGCCGATCTTGCCAATGAAGACATGTATGCCGCCGAATGGGACCCGGTACCCGTACTCGATTGAGCCGGCCTCGGGGCCCCAGCCTGCATCGTCGATGCAGATCTTGCCGCGACGACTCATAGTCATCCGGCCCATGGAGTATCCCTTGAGTCCTTCAAAGCTGCCCTCTAAGAACTCGAAACCATCGTGCGATAGCCCCACGGTAGGCGCCAACTGTCGTGGTTTTGTCACGGCAGATGTCCTAAGGAAAGGACTTAGTCATGGAGCCATTGCTACGGGTTAGCTTAAAGGGGTTAAAGCGGACAAGGGACACAGAGAGTTTATACTGGTTCGGCCCCTTGCAGTGAAGGTAAAAGCCTAATCCAGTTGTTGTGGAATTGCTAGGGTTTCAATGACCAGTGAGCGAATACGCTTTGCCTGAGTCTCGAGTTGTTGTCTGTTGTCCTCAAACCGCTGCCGGGTCATCCCCTTATATACATGGGTTGACGCCCGTCAGTTTACAGAATCCCGAGGCCAGCTCATAAATGTGTCCGGCCCGGTCTCTACTCTTTCTATCTTACAACACAAGTTTACATATCAACGCCGGTTTATGTCTACAGGCCTTAAACCGGCTTTTGGGCCCTGGGCCTTCATAAAGCGTCACTGTCTTTGTCTTCATGCGCTTCAGATACAGTGAGCCATTATGGGGTTAACCCAGCCTCTCCTGGCCGGTTTACGCCCAGTAATAATATCCCCAACACCGGGTCTCAGCTATCCTGCACTCATCGGATCGCATCAATGCCGGCTCAGCAGTCCTGATGTTAGAGAAGAATTGTCGTTTTATGCCCCTTAAGCAGAAGCTAGGGCGGCTCAAGTGCCACTGCAGTGACATGGGGGAGCTAATGTCGGCTCTTGTTAAGTATGCTGACTCTAATAGTACCAAGGACCCCGAGTCTGATGATGAAAAGCCGGGAAAGGGAAAGAAGAGTAGCAACACCAAAGGGCAGCAGCATAACCCGGTGAGTCAGGGGGGCAATGGTAAGCGCAAGGCTGATAATAGTTTGGATTTTGTGGCTAACGCCAATACGCAGAATAATGGTCAGCGTCGTAAGGGAAAGCCGCCTCCTCGGTTTGGAGGGCCAAATTTCAATCTTGAAGAGCTGATGAATCAGCCCTGCCCGAAGTATGGTACATGGGAAAAGCCGGCCACTCACCTCTGGAAGGATTGCTTCATCATGAAGGAGTACAGAAATTCCCATTTTTTCTAGAACAACCGTGGGCCGGATGGCAGCTCAGGTTCCAGCTCTCACAGTGCGGGTTACGATGGTGGCGGTTCTAATTCCGGTTTCCAGGTCCAAGGCAATCAAGGTGGTTTTAATCAATAGTCTGGTCAGGGGAATCCGCAGCAGCAGTCTGGTTATCAGAGCAACCCAAAGCAGTTGAATAGTGGGCAATACCACGTCTTCACCACGAGTTTGTGCAAGCGGGATCAGAAGCTCCATAAAAGGGCAGTGAACACCGTTGAGCCGGCGATTCCCCGTTACTTGCGATGGTCTGAGTAGCCCATTGTGTGGAGTCGTGAGGATCACCCGCCCAGGGTTGACAATCCGGGTCACTTGGCGCTGGTGGTGGCTGTTGGGGAACGCAGTAATTTCAAAAAAAAATCCTACGCACATGCAAGATCTATGTGATGCATAGCAACGAGCGGGAGAGTGTTGTCCACGTACCCTCGTAGACCGTAAGCGGAAGCGTCAAGTGACGCGGTTGATGTAGTCATACGTCTTCATGATCCGACATCCAAGTAACGAACATACGGCACTTCCGAGTTCAGCACACGTTCAGCTCGATGACGTCCCTCGTACTCTTGATCCAGTTGAGGCCGAGGGAGAGTTCCATCAGCACGACGGCATGGTGGCGGTGATGATGATGTTACCAGCGCAGGGCTTCGCCTAAGCACTATGACGATATGACCGAGGTGTGTAACTATGGAGGGGGGCACTGCACACGGCTAAGAAGTCAACTTGTGTGTCTATGGGGTGCCCCCTGGCCACGTATATAAAGGATGGAGGGAGCAGGAGGCCGGCCCTCATATTGCACGCCCAAAGTGTGGAGTCCTACTAGGACTCCCTAGTCTTAGTAGGATTCCACCTCCCACATGGAATAGGAAAAGGGGAAGGGAGAAGGAGAAGGAAGGAAGGGGGCGCCCCCTTTCCCTAGACCAATTCGGACCAGTCCATGGGGAAGGCGCGCGGCCACCCTTGAGGCCTTGCTCTCCTATCCCGTATGGCCCATTAAGGCCCAATACGAATTCCCGTAACTCTTCGGTACTCCGAAAATGTTGGAAATATGCCCTAGAGGCAATAATAAAATGGTTATTATTATATTTCCTTGTTCATGATAATTGTCTATTGTTCATGGTATAGTTGTGTTATCCGGAAATCGTAATACATGTGTGAACACATGGACCATAACATGTCCCTAGTGAGCCTCTAGTTGACTAGCTCGTTGATCAATAGATGGTTACGGTTTCCTGACCATGGACATTGGATGTCATTGATAACGGTATCACATCATTAGGAGAATGATGTGATGGACAAGACCCAATCCTAAGCATAGCACTAGATCGTGTAGTTCGTTTGCTGAAGCTTTTCTAATGTCAAGTATCATTTCCTTAGACCATGAGATCGTGCAACTCCCAGATACCGTAGGAATGCTTTGGGTGTACCAAACGTCACAACGTAACTGGGTGGCTATAAAGGTGCACTACAGGTATCTCCGAAAGTGTCTGTTGGGTTGGCTCGGATCGAGACTGGGATTTGTCACTCCGTATGACGGAGAGGTATCTCTGGGCCCACTCGGTATTGCATCATCATAATGAGCTCAATGTGACTAAGTAGTTAGTCACGGGATCATGCATTACGGAACGAGTAAAGTGACTTGCCGGTAACGAGATTGAACGAGGTATTGGGATACCGACGATCGAATCTCAGGCAAGTAACGTACCGATTGACAAAGGGAATTGTATACGGGATTGCTTGAATCCTCGACATCGTGGTTCATCCGATGAGATCATCGTGGAACATGTGGGAGCCAACATGGCCGCTGTTGGTTATTGGCTAGAGAGGTGTCTCGGTCATGTCTGCATGATTCCCGAACCCGTAGGGTCTACACACTTAAGGTTCGATGACGCTAGGGTTATAAGGAAGGTTTGTATGTGATTACCGAATGTTTTTCGGAGTCCCGGATGAGATCCCGGACGTCACGAGGAGTTCCGGAATGGTCCGGAGGTAAAGATTTATATATGGGAAGTCACCATACGGTCACCGGAAATATTCGGGGGTATACCGGTATTGTACCGGGACCACCGGAGGGGTTCCGGGGGTCCACCGGGAGGGTCCACCTGCCCCGGAGGGCCTTATGGGCTGTAGGTGGAAGGGAACCAGCCCTTAGTGGGCTGGGCGCCAACCCCCCTAGGGCCCATGCGCCTAGGGTTTGGGGGGAACCCTAAAGGGGGCGCCACCCTTGCTTGGG